>NC_068983.1:80872718-80875430 GCF_001194135.2 Octopus bimaculoides
GTTTCGATTCCCAGACCGGGCGTTGTGAGTGTTTATTGAGTGAAAACACTTAAAGCTCCACGAGGCTCCGGCAGGGGATGATGGCGAACCCTGCTGTACTCTTTCACCACAACTTTCTCTCACTCTTACTTCCTGTTTCTGTTGTACCTGTATTTGAACGGGCCAGCCTTGTCACACTGTGTCACGCTGAATATCCCCGAGAATTACGTTAAGGGTACACGTGTCTGTGGAGTGCTCAGCCACTTGCACATTAATTTCATGAGCAGGCTGTTCTGTTGATCGGATCAACTGGAACCCTCGAAGTCGTAAGCGACGGAGTGCCAACAACATATGTATGTATATATCAGTGGCATGTGGTGATCGTTGTATTGGGTGTCATGCCACACTCAATGCTATCAAATTTCAAATAAGTTTTCCATTAAGATTTGGGATTAAATTAATGATTAAGGTTAATATTTATAATGAATTTACCATTTCTGGTGGGTGTGCAGTGCACACCTAGCACACCTGGTATGTATGTATATGTATTTGTGTTTGACTAGTTATGGGAACATACTACTTTGGTTGGTAAAAGATAAGGGTTGGTGATAAAAAGGGCAGTTGGTCGTAAGACAATCTGCCTCAGCTAATTCTGTATGGAAATGTGGCTGTTAAATGATGATGCTGATGATGATGACGATGATGATGATGATGATGACGATGATGACAAAGACGACGACAATGATGATGATTGAGAATTTCGATTTCTTTTATTCTTTTATTCTTTTACTTGTTTCAGTCATATAACTGTGACTATGTGGGAGCACTGTCTCGAAGGATTTTAGTCAAACAAATCGATCCCAGGACTTATTTTTTAAGTCTAGTACTTATTCTATCGGTCCCTTTTGTTGACCTGCTAAGTTATGGGGATGTAAGCACACCATTACCAGTTGTCAAGCAGTGATGGAGGACAAACACAAACACACGCACACACACACACACACACACACACACACACACACACACACACACACACACACACACACACACACATATATATATATATATATATATAATAATAATAATAATATTAGGGATAAAATCCAAAATTACAGGTAAAAACTCAATTAAAATCAATTTATTAAAAATTAAAATTAAATTAAGTTTCACAGAGTAAAATATATATAAATATATAGTTTTAGAGAAAAGAACCAAGGTTCATGGACTCATCGATGAAAATCCACTGTCACATACAGAAAAATTAATAATTAATTATTAATTTTTCTATATGTGACTGTGGATTTTTATCAATGAGTCGATGAACCTTGGTTCTTTTCTCTAAAACTATATATATATATATGTTGTTGTACTTGGGGATGGTCATATTGCCAGTTTAGCCAATAAAAACACACGCACTGTATATTTGGTGTTAATTTGCTTCAGCTTTATATTACATTAATCTTATATATATATATATATATATATACATACATGAGAAGCTTCTTTCAGTTTCCATCTATCAAATCCACTCGCAAGGCTTTGATTGTCCCAAGGCTATAGTAGAAGACACTCGTCTAAAGTGTCACACAGTGGGACTGAACCTCGAACCATGTGGTTGGGAAGCAGGCTTCTTACCATACAGCCATGCCTGCACCTAATGCCCATAATTTTATCTTGTTTTGGTGTAAAGGGATGCAAGTTAACATGATGTTTACACTTGTACACATAGATACACAAATACATAAACACAGAGAGAGTGGAGGGGAAGAGATAGAGGGGGAGGAAGAAAGATGGAGAGAGAGAGAGAGAGAGAGGATGAAATAGACAGAGTGCTAACAACTACATATGTGTGAGAATGTTTGCATTATGTATATAGTAAGCGTGAGGATAAAATTTGTTGTTTTAAATTTCATATATATGTAGTCTTAGTTCCTCTTATTTTATGCTATCATAAGTTGTTCATAGAACCTGGTGGTAAGTAAGATATTCAAACTGCAGTACACTGGATTGGTCAACAAAGTTCATTACAGCTGTAGATAAATGAAGGGAATCTCTATACAACTGCTTAGTGTGCTAAAAATAGCAGCCAAATCTTCCTAAAATCTCACCCTATTGCATGTTGGCAAATGCAGTTTTGATACATCTATCTCACAATTTAAAATTTAATAGGCTTGCTCCAGAACAACTCCTCTTAACATGTTCACATGTAGACAATCAAGAATGGCAAATTTTTCCTTCTGTCTCTTCCTCAGTTACATCAAAGTAATTTGATTGTGAGCATGTAGTAAATATCCTCTCCAAATGGTGTTTGAACTCACACTTAACAAACAGCTTAATGTCTCTGATTGAAAAATACATTCTAAAGTCTTACTGTCTATGACTATGAATTCCAGCCAATTACTATTTAATTATCTAAGTCTCAAAAATATAAAAGGGGAAAGGAGCTGAAAAGAATTAGAAATTTAAGTATATACAAGTGAGTGTTGAAAAGTTCTTGGCTTTAAGGGTATCATGAAAGGCCTGGTTGGAGGCCTGACCTTCTGAGTTCTTTTACAGGGCTTAGAAAAACTGAAGGATGGCTGCAATAAATGTGTGAATCTGAGACGGGAATATGCTGAATAAAATCATAATTAACTGATCCTCCTGTATTTTCTTTTACCCAACGCCAGGAACTTTTCAGCACCCTCTCATGTGTGTGTGTGTGTATATACATATATATATATACATATATAC
>NC_068983.1:80875717-80877035 GCF_001194135.2 Octopus bimaculoides
ATATATATACACAAACATACACACACACACACACACACACACACACACACACATATATGTTAATAGTAATGGTAAGACAATAAAAGAATGAAAGAGACTTCAATATTATGTAAATAGAGGAATTTATTTGTAATAGAATATGTGACAATTAGTTGGTTGCCATGATAAAACTCCGAGTTTCGGATGTCGGGGTAGAAACCTGCACCGGCATCTCTTCAGTTATTGAGGCAATTAAAATATGCTATGAAAATGACCATTAAACAAAAGGAAATTACTATGTAAATGACTGTTATTAAAACAAATGAGTTATTAGAATGACTGTTAACTAAGGGAAAAAACTGAAGGGGAGGAAGTAAAAAGTAAAAGGTAGAGGAGTAAGAAAGCTCATAGCAATCACATGTGCATGCATTTACATGCATACACATGTACGCATGCACACCCACGTACATGTGCCTATATGCATATCTTCACTCAGACTCACATGAAACATACACATATGTCAAATAAATGCACATATATATGCAACCAGGCATGTACATGAATAGAAATCCACATACACGTGCACACACACACACACACACACATGCACATACCCATATGTACACAGTTATATTCAAATACACATACGTGCACACACTCACACACATGCATGTAACCATACACACACAGTTATATTCAAATGCATGTCTAAAAACATACATGCTATACGTGCATATGCTCACTTACACTCGCGTACCTGCACACATGTGCACACACACACACATAAAAATTTCATATACACGTTTATATATGCACATGCACAAGAAAATGCAGGGTAGAAGGTAAAATACAGGAAGAAAGGTGTAAAAATATATAAGGCAATAAAAATATAAAAATATATCTCTATAAATATGTAAAAATTATGTAAAAAATATATAAGAAATATATATAAAAAGTATAGAGAGATAAAAAGCTTGTACATGGACACAATATAAAAAGCAAGTTCTATCTGTGATCTTGGGGGGACTAAACACGTAACAAATATTTAGCCACATGTGGACATGATCCAAAAAGTTCAGTTCTTGAATTTAGACATGTGGTGAGGTCTAAGCTGCTTTTCCAGATGAACCATCTTTCCATATCACAAAGACCATATTTACCACTGCCGCTGGTGTAAGGTTTACACTTGGTTAAGATCTTCCAATGGATGTTGTAACTGACACCTTTATCTTTTAAGGACCAAATGTGACTGGATAATTTGGTCGTTTTCCTTTTATCCCAGTGGCTGAAGCTCAAGGTGTGATTATTGAATACACACATATATACATACATACATACA
>NC_068983.1:80877217-80878085 GCF_001194135.2 Octopus bimaculoides
ATATATATATATATATACATTTAAATTTGACATGGGCGATTCTTTCTTGTCTTGAGATACATGGTCAAACAGGTGGGTGGAATTTAGTGAAAAATTACACAGATGTGTAGAATGATCCGGTGGTGATGCTGGGTTTTGTATTTCAGAATGAATCCACATGTGCCACACCACAGCACATTAGCAGATAGTTTTCACTCCATTTGCATTATAAGTCGTAAACCAGGGATTTAATCCATTTCAGAACGATCCCCATCTGCTTGGATCATAGTGTTAAAAAGCCACAATAATTGTGAAATGTCGATATCTACCTCTCTTAGATTTATTCTGAGGTGTGTTGACTCACCTGGTCTATGACATTCAGGTGTTCTTTAACATTCAACATTATACAGGAAGCTTCCTCAGATGCTATCTTGCAGCAAGTTCGGCATATAAGCAAAACACACACTCAGTGCATGTGCAATTGGTAATGTTTACATTACTAGAGCTGCTTTTAATTCATAATTTGATATATATATATATATATATATATATATATGCACGGGGTGACATGAAATGGGACTGAACCCAAAATCATGTAGTTGAGAAGCAAATTTCCCAACCACACATCACACCTGCACCTATATATATTTATATGTATGTACATATATACACACATACACACACAAACATATGACAAACTTCTACATAGTTTCCATCTACTAAATTCATTTACAACTCATTGTGTAAGCTCAGCTCAAGGCTGTTTGCCCAAGGTGATGCACAGTGGGATTGAACCTGAAACCACTTGGTTGCAAAGTGACCTTCTTAACCATATAATAGTACCTGTATATATATATATATATATATATATATATATATATATATATAT
>NC_068983.1:80878195-80882382 GCF_001194135.2 Octopus bimaculoides
TATATATATATATATATATATATATATATATATATATATATATATATATATATATGCATATATATTAAACACTTTTTAAATTGTTTTTTCTATATCAAATTCCAATTGCAAATGAAGAAGTCTCTATATAACTGTATGGCCTGCTAGAAATAACAATTGAATCTCCCTGAATTTATCACTATTATCTTTAAAAATAGTGATGCAGTACAGCTGACAAAATAATAGGATGGTCATAGTTGGATTGTCTTTGATCAACAATAATCAGATTTTATACTCAATCATCGCCAAAATAAGTTCTGAAAGAAAGATCCATTTGTGAGCCAATCTTCCTTGCCTCACAGTAATCATTTCTTTAGTCATCAAAATAAAACATCGCATGAAGCCTATACTAACGATTAAGTTAAAATATATGATTAAGTTTAGCATCAAATTTGCTGACTTTAATCTCTATCTAAGAACAGTTTCCTCACCATAGCTGTTTCATGGCAATAACTATAGCTGAAGTATTTTTTTGATTTTCATATAACTGCCAATTCAAGTTTTCATCAAAGAATTTGTCACATCCCAATTCCTTTCTTCCTCTTCCTCATTGACCTCATATTATTTACATGGATTTGAATCTCTTCCAATTATATACCAATGCCATTCTCTATACTATACATTCCTCTCTATCACACATATATTTTTTGGTGTGTGTGTGTGTGTGTGTGTGTGTGTGTGTGTGTTTTAATCCTCAACCTTAAATAGCTCTAATAAAGAGCTTGAACACATTCTACAAAGAAGTTTCAAAATAAAATATGCACATACAAACATACATGTGTGCATACATATATACATGCATACATACATACACACACACACACACACACACACACACACACACACACACACACACATATATATATATATATATACAAACATTATGTATGTATGTATGTATGTATATATATATATACATATAGACACACATACAGAGTCATGCATGCATGTGCATTTACACCTACCTACATAAACATATAAGCATAGGTACATAATTACATATAGATATGTATACACACACCTGAATATATGCATACTCATATACATACATAAATACTTATGTATATATATGTGTGTGTGTGTTTGTATGTATGTATGTGTGCATGCGTATATATATATATATATATATATATATATATATATATATATATATATATATATATATATATATATCGATTGTAGGAAACATAAATCCGGGGAAGAAGCACACTCCAAGATGTAGAGCGAGCAGAGTGTATATGTGTGTGTGTGTGTGTGTGTGTGTGTGTGTTTGTGTGTGTGCATGTATGTATATCTATGCATGCATATATCAACATATATCCATAAAAATATACACAGAAATTACATATCCATGTATGCCTATATAAACCTAGATACATGCATAGATACCTACATACACACACGTGCATTAATGCATACACACACACGCACACGCAGATATATATATTCAAACATGCAGGCATGTCTTCATACATACCTACTTAAACATTCATACATAAATATATATGTATATGCATAAATGAACATGCATATGGTTTACTTGCCTAATACTTACAAACATAAATGAAAAATAAATGCATATAAATATACACACATGTAAGGGAACATACATATACAGATATAATGTATATCATATATACATTATATTACACGTTCTCATCATTCTTATAATGTTTGCTTTGAGCCATATTACTTATTTAGATTGGTGTGTAGATAGCCGGCATGCCTCTATAGCAAGCATGTGCTTAGTTGGTTAAGACATTTGATTCACAACCTTGTAGTTATGATTTTATGTCACTGCAAGATGTGTTAGACAAGTGTCTTTTACTATGTATTTAAGAATATATATACATTATATATATATATATGTCTACAGTAATTCCTTGCCGTATTGTGGTTCAACTATCGCGGTTCACCTGTTGTAGCTTATTATTTAAGCTTACGTTGATTCCACCATGGTGTTGTTTTGCATTTATGATAAAATAAATATACACATATTACAAAAATAATTCAAAAAAAAATATACAGTACAGCACTGTTTCTACTTCATGGATTTTCACCTATCGCGGGGCGTTTTGGAACATAACACCTGCAATAGTCGAAGAATTTAGATTGGTGTGTGGATACAAAGCGTGCCTCCATATTTTTGTTGGTTGAACCCATTCATTCCAATAATGAATTCCTGAGGAAAATCCTAATTTGTGATTTCAAAAGGATATTTTTCATTTTGCTTTGAATTAATTAGGCTTGGAAACAACTTGTATTGGTTTTGTACTAACTTTGAATTAAAGGAATGTCTACATTTATATTTTTCCCTTTCCTTATATTTTATATATATATATGTATATATATATATATATATATATAAATGAGTAAATATTCAAATGAATACTTGTAAAGATGTTATTATTGTTATTATTATCAGCAGCAATTCTAAATACTTGATAATAATAACAATAACATTAGTGGCAGCAAGCAATATTAGCATTAAATAGCTATACTATAAATTCATAATTATAATAAAGGGTACACGAAGCATCAGCTGGCTAAAAAATAAAGTCAAAACCCCCGGCTTATCCACCAATCTCACAGAAAATATGCTATGGACCAGCAGGAATCGGGCAAATGAATTTGGCGCATGACTATTCAAAACATAGTGGATTATGTGGCAAGATGGATTTTTCAATGTAGGAGTGGCAAGACCAGCTGATGAGAATTAAGGCACTAGCCAGAATTTGAAATCATAATCTGTTACCTCATTCTACAGCTTTCTAGCTGAGATAGTATGTTTAATTCTGCTCGTTTGCTCAATTTCTACCAAAGTTAGACAACAGTCCTAACTAAGAAGACATTTGCTCAAAAGTCTTATTACTTAACTCAGGGTCTATTTGACAGTCACATGGTTCTTGGGTTGAACCAGCAACCACGTTAATGTGACACAAACTAATACATTTTATCTTTTGTCTTTTACTTGTTGCGGTCATTGGACTGCAGCCATGCTGGGTCACTTCCCTGAAGAACTTTCAGTCGAATGAATCAATTTCAGCATCATTTATTTTTAAAGCCTGTACTTTAACACACACACACACACACACACACACACACGCATATGTATATACATGATGGGCTTCTTTCAGTTTGCTATGTAACAAGAGGAAAATGTCGCCTTTTCTTACTTACAATAGTGAATATGATTTCAGTTTACATCTGATTTGACTTATAAATCTTCTGAATATTTAATAATTATGAGAGCCAATTTTCAACTGGACCTAAAATGTATTATAGAAAAAATGTTTCTGTTTTCTAAAATGTGCAATAGTTTATAGCAGTTGTTAATGTGATTTAAGAAAAGAAAAAAAAAAAAAATGAAATCAATATGATATCACAGCTGGAAATTTCTTCAAAGTAACAAGAAATATAAATATTTACAGAGAATGTAAGTTTAAATAAATTTGCATGCATGTAGACAAACTCATTTAACATTCAAATGTATACTTCACTAAAAATATGAGAACAAGCTTTAATTTTTTCAAATGGAGAAATATACATATCTTTAAGATGTTGTTTGAGAACATGAGTTTATTTGATAGTCTGTGATGTATGATAGATTTAAAACAAACAATCATGACAGCATATAAGCAAAACTGTGTAATAGATGTGCAAAATAGATGTGTGTGTGTGCGCGCGTGCACGTGTGTGTGTGTGTTGCATTTTTTATAAGAGAAACATGATTGGAGGATGAGATATGGAATAATAATGTTGAAACATTGCATTAAAATTAATGATTCTGGGTTCAACCCTGCTGATGTATGTAGATATAAATATCTTTCTCTCTCTCTCCCTCTCTCTCTCTCTCTCTCTCTCTTTCTCTCTCTCTCTCTTCATATATCATCATCATCATCATCATCGTTTAACGTCCGCTTTCCATGCTAGCATGGGTTGGACGATTTGACTGAGGACTGGTGCAACCGGATGGCTACACCAGGCTCCAATCTAATTTGGCAGAGTTTCTACAGCTGGATGCCCTTCCTAACGCCAACCACTCTGAGAGTGTAGTGGGTGCTTTTACGTGTCACCCGCACGAAAATGGCCACGCTCGAAATGGTGTCTTTTATGTGCCACCCGCACAAGAGCCAGTCCAGGGGCAC
>NC_068983.1:80883498-80884726 GCF_001194135.2 Octopus bimaculoides
ACTCATTTCCAACCTTCACCTTACTGACAGCATCTCTGTACATGGCTCTCACAGCTCTCACTAACCATTCTTCTATCCCAAGTTTCCTCATTGACCACCAGATAAGGGATCGGGGGACCCTGTCAAAGGCTTTCTCCATGTCAACGAAGGCCAGGTACAGAGGTTTATCCTTGGCTAGATATTTCTCCTGCAGCTGTCTCACTAGAAATATGGCATCAGTGGTGCTTTTACCTGGCACGAACCCAAACTGCATCTCATCTAAATTGATTCGCTCCTTAATTAGTTGGGCTATGACCCTCTCCGTAACTTTCATAACCTGATCTAACAGCTTGATGCCTCTGTAATTATTAGTATCTAAAGTGTCACCTTTACCTTTGTAGCAGTTTACTATGGTGCTGCTACACCAGTCATTGGGTATATACACACACATACATATAAATATATATATATTCTTTTATTCTTTTATTTGTTTCAGTCATTTGACTGTGGCCATGCTGGAGCACCTCCTAGAGGGAGGGAGTTTTAGCTGAACAAATCAACCCCAGTACTTATTCTGTCACTCTCTTTTGTTGAACTGCTAGTTTATGGGAATATAGACACACTAACACCAGGTGTCAAACAGTGATGGGGGGACAAACACACACACACATGACAGGTTTCTTTCAGTTTCCGTTTACCAAATATACTCACAAGGCTTTGGTTGGCCTGAGGCTACAGTAAAAGACACTTGTCTGAGGTGCCATGCAATAGACTGCACCTGGAACCATAAGGTTGGGAAGTAAATTTCTTACCACAAAGCCACACCTGTACCTATGGATATATATATTTATTTATATATATATATTTATTTCTATATATAAGAGACAAAGTGTATGTACACCATTAGGGAGCGAATCAATTTAGATGAGATGCAGTTTGGGTTCGTGCCAGGTAAAAGCACTACTGATGCCATATTTCTAGTAAGACAGCTGCAGGAGAAATACCTAGCCAAGGATGAACCTCTGTACCTGGCTTTCGTTGACATGGAGAAAGCCTTTGACAGGGTTCCCCGATCCCTTATCTGGTGGTCAATGAGGAAACTTGGGATAGAAGAATGGTTAGTGAGAGCTGTGCGAGCCATGTACAGAGATGCTGCCAGTAAGGTGAGGGTTGGAAATGAGTACAGCAATGAATTCCGGGTAGAGGTAGGGGTCCACCAAGGTTCCGTCCTCAGCCCCCTCTTATTTAT
>NC_068983.1:80886848-80894116 GCF_001194135.2 Octopus bimaculoides
GTGTGTGTGTGTGTGTGTGTGTGTGTGTGTGTGTGTGTGTGTGTGTGTGTGTGTGTGTGTGTGTGTGTGTGTGTGTGTGTGTGCTTGTATAAAATACTATATTTATATATACCATTCTATGCTAATATTGAACAGTGAGAATAAGCAGTCAACACTGCATTGGTGGATAAATATTTTTTATTTGTGGGTACCATAGTATTTTCCTCTGTCTACATCTTTTTAGCCTATTTACTTTCAGTTCAATATAGGTTATGCTCTTCTTAAACTGGGACCTTTCTAATGTGCTGTTGTAATATGGAGCTGTCTTTTTGAAAATATATTGTACAATCCTCCATATAGCATGTATTTGGGAAATTACACCTATATATCTTGTTTGTCTTCAAGTCCAGCCTTATTAATTTCAAACATTTTTGTACTCTGAAAATATTGAACCTAAAGATCTCGCCCTCTGTTTCTGGCTTTTATTTCTCAAAGTAAGCTGTTGAATGACAAAAGATACAAGAACAAAATAAATGACAGATCAATCACCTCCTTTTTATGGATAATCAAAAGCTTTTGGGAAAATGTGGTCAACAACTGGAAAGGCTTTACGTGATGATATTGAAATGGAGTTTTACCATGATATATGTACTAAAATCACATTCTTTTACCTTTTAGCATTTAAACTGGATATATCCTACCCAAATATTCTAACTGTTTTATGTTCAAACTGGTTACGTCTGGCCTCTCACACTTACCCTACATTGTCATTCTCAAACTAAATAATCACATCATCAAAATCTGAAAGCTATGAGATCTATGATAAATTCAAAACAATTTGTATAAATAACCATTACATTTGACAGAGTAATCTAAATGCTAAAGGGATAAAGGAAAACTTGAAAATGTATGACATACAGCTAGACAAGAATACAATAATCAAGAAATTAGATCCTGAAGAAAACTACAAATATTTAGGTGGTGGGGGATATCATCTGGTACCTCCATAATGCACAAGAAAATACAGAAAGAATGTTATTGTAGAATTAGGACTATCTTGAAAAGTGAACAGGATTGATACACTCAGTTCCCTTGCTATACCTGTTGTAACCTACAGATTTAATACCATAAAATGTTCCGACAATGAGATCAGTAAAATTGAAACAAAGATGTGCAGCTTCCTCACAGTGCACTGCACGAATCACCTAAAGAAGATATAGGCAGACTACACATCCTATAAAGGATGGAGGATGTGCACTGATGCTATTGCAACTGTCTCTAAAAACAATCATATACTTATTCAAAGAACACCGATGACTGGATTTTTGAAGTTGTCTTCAAGCATTAAAGTGCCAAGAAACTGCACTTAATATCAGAAGAAGCAAAATTATATGTAAAAGAATTAAAGATGAATTAGATGAAGCAGAAGAACCCATTGTGAGAATGAAACAAATCAAATGGAATCTCAGAGTTGTGTAATAGATAGAAAAGTAAGGCATTACGAAATTTTAAAATAATCTCTAAGCTTAGCAGTTCTGATGTTGATACAAAATATGACACATCAATAGCTATCTGCATCTGGACTTAAATCAGAAACAGATGGTTTCATTTTAGCAGCTCAGGACCAGCGTCTATCAACTAGAAATTACAAAGACAACACACTTAAAAATGATGTTTATTCTACATACCACTTTTGTGGTACAATCAGAGAAACAATTGATCACCTCTGGATGTTCTATGTTAGCCTCAAATGAGTGTGCTAATTGTCATGATAAGGTTGGCCAGTATTTGCACAGGATTATACACTGTCAGTTTGCACTCCCATATGAGAAGAACTGGTAGAAACATGAGCCTTCCCCATTACCATTAGTATTCAAGCTAAATAAGCTATTTGAGCCAATAGTCCTGATAATGTGGTGAACAGTCACATTGTCAAAACATGTTTTCTCATAGATATGGCAATCCCAGCAGACTGCAACAGCTCTGTAAAAGCATTTGAAAAGTTCATTAAATACAAGGATCTCAAAATAAAGGTGTCAAAAATGTAGCATCTAAAAACAACAATTGTTCCTGTAATCATCAGAGGTTTCAGGATAATATCAAATGGCACTCTTAAAGCTATAGCCAAATACTAAAAAACCTAAATGTATCAGAACTATAAAAAAATTATTCTCATAGATATAGTCCACATCCTAAGTAAAACACTGTCAACCTGAGAATGTCTGGATGTTTCAAAATCTTTCAAAATTGCAAATATTACAACAAACTTTTTACAAAGTCTTAATTCTCAGTACATGGTCTCCTTTCCTTGAAAGATGTCTTTGTTAATCATAAATAACATCCTCAGTAAAATGTCTGACTCGTTGTTTCTTGAGTTCTCTGGTTGAGACTTGGAACAGCTTGTATAGAACAAAACAACAACAAAAACATAATAGCAGTTACAAATTTCAAGGGGAAGGGGATAAATCAGTTACACCAACCTAGTACTTGACTGATACTTTATTTTATTGACTCAAAAGTGAAGTTATCATTAGTAAGATTTGAACTCAGAAAGACAAAGAACCAGAAGAAATATCACATCTCATTTTGTCTGATGCTCTAACAATTCTGTTAACTCACTACCCTAGAAAAATAGCAGTGTCCACTTATTATATAGAATAGAGAAAATGTAGATTTAAGCATTCAGTTTGAAATACAGGGATTAGTAGGTACTTGGTAGTGTAAACAGTAACACATTACTGCTGTTCGGTAAATATGGGGTTAAAATCTAGTCAATGTCTTACAACCCTGTCCTGTTTGTGAATGGGGCTTGTAAACCCTAATATAAAATTACTTGTCACAGTAAATGTCAAACAATCATTTCTCATTTTAAAAATCACCTGGTTGATGTTTCTCAAGTAAAATTACTTGTTGAACTGTTAATTAGCCAATTACTTGAAAAACTATTAATCACCCACCCTAAAATAGCAGCATTTGATTGATGTTCTATCTGGGAAACATGTTATAGCAGAATTGATATCATAGAAGAACTGTATTTACATATTCTTGTCTTTTTGTTCCAGAAATTAAAAAGAAATTCTGGAAGGGTTCAATGTGATGTAATTTCTCTTTTGTTAAAACTTCTAAGCAGTTTGCAGAATTCATTTCCCAGTTCATAGTGGCCAAAACAAATTAATAAGAGGAAAAAAATGGAATAATATAAATTTTAGCTGTTTTTATATCTAAATTATAGCCACTGAATTACTTTCTGAAATTATTGTGTGCTTGAGAAAACTTTCCAAATTGAGTGATAAAGGCAAATAAGATCTACCTGCATAAAACATTTGTTATATAACATCTGTCTGCTGTGTTTTTCATGTTGTCATGCATTTTAATTATATTGCCTGTTACTGCATATTTTGCAGAAAGATGTTTCAGTGCATTGAAAAGATTAAAAACACATTTAACGAATACATTAAGTCAGCTAGGTTGAGTAGATTAAACTTATTAAATACCTATAGAAAAACTTTAAATGCCAATAAAATTATTAAAGACTTTGCCAAAGAGCTCAAAAGAACTTCTTGATATATAAATATATATTTAAGGTTTTTAAAGATAAACTTTTATGACTGAACAATTCCTAATTTTGTATATTTTCTTCTGTTCTGTCTCTTTGTACTTTCTTCATTAAATAGCCACAGAAAACTTGCCTTAGTTGTATTATTAAGAAAAAGTACTTTCAAACTAGCTACTAAACCGTGAAACATTCAAAAGTAAAATGGAGGTGATGGTGGGGAGGATCCTTATAATTTATAAACATTATGCATGGTCAATGCTCTTTAGAGCCATCCCCTTGTATTTAAACAACCAGCTGTGATTCTATGATGAGTATTTTCTGGCAATAAACATACCTATAAACTCTGCCATTTGTTGGGCTTTTGCCTTTTATCCTTTCACAACAGATTTCTTGAATACTTACCATTTATCTTCCCATTCATCCACTAAAAAAATCTTAACTACATAGAGGCATTATCCTTGTTAGATTTAGTTAGTTTTATATATCACAGTGTTTACTCTATTAATACTTCCTTCTCAGAAGCATTTCCTATCTAAAAGTGATAAGTTCACAGTGCTTACATTCTGATTTCAAGCAACAATGGCCTGCTTTTCACACCCCAGTATAAAATATTATATAAATGATCAGAAACAAAACCGGTTTTCCTTTGAACTTTAATATTCATATACTTTGATATTACTGTATTTATATATTTTATGTATCATGTTGATGCTGAGCAAAATCTGATTGAATTTTATTTTTCAATTTACTTTTTCCTTACTCTTTCTTATTAAACTCTTCCTTGCTTGCAACAATTAGAAACAGTAAACCTTGATTAAATACTTTCCCCAAAATCTTAAAACAGTTCTCACAACCCTCTTTCCATTCAACAAATGCAACTTTTAAGTTTTCTACTCACTCACCATATTTGCTGAGCAAATGAGGAAATCTATATGTGGTTAGTTGATTTTCTAGAAATAGCAGTCAAATCTTGAGTTACACCCATTGTTTGACAAAATTAATTCACTGAATTTTCCTTTTAGCATTTTCTTTTTTTTTATTTGTTTCAATAATTAGACTGTGGTCATGTTGGGGTACCACCTTTCAGAATTTTAATCAAATAAATCAACCACATTATTATTTTTTTTTATTTCTTAAGCCTGGTACATGTTCTATCCATCTTTTTTGCTGAACTGCTTAGTTACAGGAATGGAAACAACAATACCAGTTATCAAGTAGTAGTGGGCGACAAACAGACATACAGATACACATAAATGCATATATACATACATTCATACATAAATAGATACATAAATACATACACACACACACACACACACACACACCCACACACACATACACATACATACATAAATACATATATATATATACTTTAATTAAAGCTGAAAAATTGTTCACAAACTGTTACTCAGAGTTTCACATTACCTTTCATTCGACAGTTGTGATCATACATATGTGATTGTATATGTATGTGCGTGTGTGTATGTGTGTGTCTGTGTGAGTCTACCAGATCCACTCACAAGGCTTTGGTCAGTCCAAGATTATTGTAGAAGACACTTGCCCAAATTAACATGCTGTAGGACCGAACCCAGAACCATGTGTTTGGAAGGCAAACATGTTACACATATATCTTAGTCTTTTTCGTTTGACCTCGAAATGTTATATTGCATATGAATTCACCAAAAAAATATTATCTTTTTCCCATAACACTAGGTGCTACCTTTTTCGATTTAATTAATTTCGGCTTACCGACATATTTCCATGTTGTTTATAATGGTGATATCACTACCTGTGTCCAACTGCATTTTAACACTTGTATTTCTTATTTTCACCTTCATGAATTTCCTCATCATATTACCAATTTCTTATGACATACTATTTTTTTTTCATTTGTTTTGACGTTTTGTCCTCTTTTTTCTACAGTGTGTCTTTATATGTCCTGTTTCCACAACAAAAGCACTCCCATTTTTTAAATGGACAATTTTTCCTGAGGTGTATACCTCCACATGTAAAACATAGATTCATTTCCTGATTTTTGTCATGTTTTTTTAGAAAACACTTTCTCTTCTGACTACATTGCAGTGGTTCTACTTGGAAACAATCTTTACTTTCAATTTCCTCTGTTTCATGTCTTAATTTGATTGTCCTTTCACATCTTCTGACATTTGTGATAAGGTCACATCCTGGTTTTGTTCCAGCTTTGTGAAAATTCTAGTTCTAACTTCTGCGTCCTTTTCATCAGTAAGTCCCTGTGTAAAAATCAGGCATTTGAACATATCTGGCATTAATTCATCCAGCTTAAACTTCTCGCATTCTCTATTTACTCTACTAGCAAATGTGATGTAGTCCTTGTCATTCTTTTTCTCTATGTTCAGACACTTCCAACATGCATTGAGCAATGAGCTTTCTTCACTGAAAATTTTACACAATATATCTATTGTGTCATTAAAGTTTATGTCTGAAGGTTGGGAGTACATAATTACTGTATCGTTCATGTTCTGTTGCCACCATTTTTCTCAAGATTAAGTGCATTTTCATCTCATCGTCTCAATCTTTATATTCTTTATCGAAGATTTGTTCATATCTTCTGTAGTATGCTTCAAAGGTAACTCTTTTGTCAGGTTTGTATTCGAACTTTGCTATGGAGTTCACGATATAGCCTAGTGAGAACACTTTTTCTAACTTTCCTGACGACTTCAGTAATTGCAGCATTTGTTGCTGTAATATTATTTGTTGTTGTTAAGGTGGTGAGCTGGCAGAAACATTAGCATGCCAGGCAAAATGCTTAGCAGTATTTCGTCTGTCTTTAGGTTCTGAGTTCAAATTCTGCTGAAGTCAACTTTGCCTTTCATCCTTTTGGAATCGATAAATTAAGTACCAGTTGTGTACTGAGGTTGATCTACTCAACTGGACCCCTCCACCAAAAGTTTTGGGCCTTGTGCCTAGACTAGAAAAGAATATTTGTTGTTGTTGCTTCTGTTGCTGCTCTTTCAGTTGTATCTGCTGCTGCTGTTGTTCTTTCATTTACTGTTGTTGCAAAAGTGACTGATAGATTAAGTACTAGGCTTACAAAGAATAAGTCCTGGGGTCGATTTGTTTGACTAAAGGCGGTGCTCCAGCATGGCCACAGTCAAATGACTGAAACAAGTAAAAGAGTAAAGTTGGATTATTATAATGCCACTTTGGTATACAGTATACTTAGTAAAACCAGTAAAGACACAACTATCTCTGACTACCTACTTACTATGTATTCTGGTATGCCATGTACTTCTCTTTACTTGTAGTAACTAGGTTATCTCAATCATCACATGGGAGGAGTGTACCATTATTACTAATTCCCTACAACAACAACAAATAATAATAATAATAATAATAATAAAAGACGTGGATTGTCTTTACCTTCCCAGAGCTCAGGGAGGTCGAGGCTTTATCCAGCTTGAACTTATGTACAAAACCATCACAATCAGACTGGCCAAATACCTTGAAACAACCAACGATTGGATGCTGAAACTTGTTGAAAAATATGAAAGACCGAAAAAACTTCACTCTATTCTGAAAGAGAGCAAAAAATTCGCTACCGATCTCTTAGATACCCACCAGCTTGATCAGGTTGAAGGAAATGCGCCAACTGCTGCTGCAAAGAAAATAAAGTTAATTGCAAAGACAAAAGCACATGAAAAATTAGCTAGCAGATGGGAACAGAAACCTCTGCATGGCAAGTATGTGGCTCATA
>NC_068983.1:80894843-80895301 GCF_001194135.2 Octopus bimaculoides
ATTTTGCCTGATGTGCTTATGATACCACCAGTTTGCTGCATTTATAATAATAATAATAATAATAATAATAATAATAGTAATAATAATAATAATAATAATAATAATAATAATAATAATAATAATAATAATAATAATAATAATAATAATAATAATAATAATAATAATGATGATAATAATCCTTTCTACTATAAGCACAATTTTGAGGGAAAATGCTATTCAATTACATCAACTCTAGTGCTTTACTGATACTTGTTTCATCAACCCCAGAAAAGATGAAAGGCAAAGTTGACCTCAGTGAAATTTGAACTAAAAAACAAAAAGACAGATAAAATACCACAAATAATTCTGCCAGCACACTGCTTGAATGATGATGATGATGATGATGATGATGATGATGATGATGATGATGATGATGATGATGATGATGATGATGATGATGATGATGATGATGATGATGA
>NC_068983.1:80895315-80902487 GCF_001194135.2 Octopus bimaculoides
AATTTTCTTATGGTTTCTTAAACATTCACTTGAACAAAACTGTACAAATCCAAATATATGGTACCCTAGGCATAACACCTACATGAACTTCTAACTTGTTGTCTCTTGAGGTCTCTGGGTGAGACTTGGATCCAACTTGTACAAATGCAAAAAAAAAGTCAAACATAAAATAATAATAATAATAATAATAATAATAATAATAATAATGACAACAACAATAATAATAACAATAATCATATTTTTTTTAGTAACTTGCCACCAAGGCCATCCCTACATACAAAAGACATTTTATAAAGAAAATGTGTGAGGTGGGTGGGGATTAACAAAGTTATGCATAAACAAACAAGAGGAGTATCAGAGACGTTACACAATATATTAAGACATTAAAAAATGCACAAAATAGATGATTGTACAAAACACAGATATAATCTAAACAGATACAATTTGCAGAAGCAAGAAAGTAATAGGGCAATCTACCCATGTATATGAGAAACTGCCATCTGGGCTTCCTCACAAATCTGACCATCCTCCGTTTGCATACCCATGTCATGTTGTAAGAATGTCACATCCCAAACAAGCCCATGTACAGCTGGATATCAGAAAGAGTAGGAAGGGCTCATATTCCTTTCATAAGTTTAGTAACCTCTCCTTTTCCCTCTTTATATGCATCTCTTTGCAAATCATATTTTCATTTATCCATTTCTTCTCCTACATTCAGGAAACTCATCAGATTCTTGTATGTTTCCAGCTTAATTTTCTTATTTACTTCTGGGGGAGGAGCAGACCACTTTTTGTTCTGTATACTTTCTGTTTCAGCCACTTCTTCCATTTTAAGGTCTTTTTCTGCTTTTTGTTTCCACTGTTCCTTAGAATTTTCATCTCATCATTGTTGCAAACTCATAAGTAAAGGGAACATTGTCTTCTTGATCCTCAACTTCCAGGTTGTTGACTTCTTGCAGTTTTTTCTTTCATCATTTTTTGAGACTGAGGAAAAGGTGATTTCTGATGTTTTTAGAGCATCTACGACCAGAACCCTAAGACCTACACCTTTTATGGCCTTTACTTTTTTTTATCCCCTCCAGATAATAAACTTTCAATTGACTCTTACTGCTATTTATGTATTAGCTGAACTTTCATGGCCTTTCTTTTAGCACTAGCATAGCAAACAGTTCTGGAATTTGGAATTCCTCTATAGTCCCCAGGGGTTGATTGGGAACTGTACATTCTCATAAACCCCTTTCAGCCACACTAGGGGCATATATTCTGGGTGTGCTAGATGTGCACTGCACACCCATCGAAAATGGTAAATTCATTATAAACATTAACCTTACTCATTAATTTAATCACAAATCTTAATGGAAAACTTTTGCTATACTCTTACTTGAAATTTGGTGGCATTGGATGTGCCAGCACACTCAATGCAACAACCACCATATGCCACTGAGTTATGCCACATTATTTGCTATTCCAGTGTTTACAATCTACCTATACTGCACTACAGAAGTAACAATGAACTATATGTTAATATCATTATCAATATCGTTTACCATAACTCTTGTCTTACACTACCCCATGTAGTTTGTAATGAGCTTCTGTGCATCTGTGCAATCACCAGTCTGCATTTCCCTTCATCTTCAGTTATTAGAGTTCAAATGCTGATTTTCTTCAAGTCTCAATTTTTCTTCTTTATTCAATTTTACTTGACAAAAATAATCAAGATAGAACTTTTTTTCCATACACAAATTTTCTTCTGTTTTTTTTTGGTTTTTTTTTGTTGTTTATTTTGTTAGTTTATAATATCTTGAATTGGATACTTGAACCTGTCTTTTTAAATTGGCCAATTGCTTACACTTAATATCAGGCCAATTAAAAAATAATTCCAATATCAAATTAAAAATGTTTTAATGTTTATATTTAAGGTTGGATTACATTCGTTGTTGAAATGTTATTTTGATATATTGAGCTGAAATAAGTCATCTAAAGTTGTTTCAGATTGAAAGTAGCCTAACCCTTATCTTTTCTTGCGAAAAATATTTGCTTTTAAATTTATATCTTACTATACATCTGTAAGTATAACAAGATAATTTACTAATGTAAATTGAATTGTTTAATTAATTAATGAGTTTTCAGACTCACATGCATAAAAACATATTCACATATATATATGTACAATGCTTACATTCATTACAAAAAGTCAAAGCATTTTTTAAATAGCAGTCCTAATTTATTCAGAAAATAATTCATTTAAATATCTTACTACTCTAGATACTGTATCTCTTAACCTTCTATTTGATGTCCTTTCTGAAAATGTTAAAGATCAGGTATTTTGTCATGGTTTGGTCACAAAATCTTTATTTCTTTTAAAGAATTGATTTATATGTTAGGCAAAGTTTCATACTAGCACACATGTACTCCCACACTGCCACACATACACTATCAAGATCGCTTTCAATCAAGATGCCATTCTCTGTTGCACAAGGAATTCAAAATAAATTGCAACATGAAACGGCATCCTCTATTTGGTTGATTGGTCAACTAAAAGTAAAATCTCTTTCAAAAAAGACTTCTACCAACTTTTAAAACAAGAAGAAGCATTCTATAAAGTAGTCCAAGACACCATTAAAAAAGACAGGATGGTTAGACCTGGAATACATTTAATCAAGGGTTGATCTGGAGTTAAGTAAACACCTGCTACAGTACTTAAACTTCTAGACACTTCTGTAAAACATATATATATACTCAGAAAAATGAATATGATATCTTGTACATCATTTTCTAAGCTAACACATATCTGATTTATAATAAAGTTAAACAGCCAGAAGATTCTGAGAAACCAAGTGATGCTCTGAGTTGGCAAATATTAACATAAATAGGTGAAACAGTGGAATAAAAGGAAAAGATATTTCTAATATTTACATGAAACCACACAAGCATGAATGTTGTATACTTATATTTTTTTCTGTAGATATATCAGAGATCCTATAATTATATTGAATTTGTGAGGATTTGTGACACCACTTTACTCATATCAAAAATATACATACATACATACACACACATATATATATATATAATGGCGTTAGTAAGGGCATCCAGCTGTAGAAACTCTGCCAGATCAGATTGGAGCCTGGTGCAGCCTTCTGGCTTGTTGGTCCTCAGTCAAATCGTCCAACCCATGCCAGCATGGAAAGTGGACGTTAAACGATGATGATGATGATGATATATATATATATATATATATATATATATATATATATATATATATATACATGTATCTATATTTACTGAAGCAATTCAGTATATATATGACTGATACATTTTTAATCACTTCTAGAAACATGGATGGCAAAACTGAAACTTAGAATGTAAGAGACCACAAGGTGTTTTGTTCAGTGTTCTGATTCTGCTAATCTTTTCTGCTTTTACATGAATATATATTTAATAATATTAATAAAATACTTAAAGTACACATTATCAGATATACTTTACAATTTGGATGTATTAAGTCAAGAGAAATTGCAGTTTTAGAATCAGAATCTATGTGAGATCAGTGAATTGTGACATTCTTTCCAACCATGTTACTAACCAGCAGAAACATTGTGAAATTATTAAAAGAGCGGATCTGAAAGATATTTGGAGCATGAGAAAAAAACTTAAGATATTTCTCAGTTGGATGAAGCATTGCTTCAATTTCTCTTTTCCTTCGGGGATAAAACTCACCAGCAAACTTGAAGAAACACTGACCATTCACGATCATAATAAGTTCTATTGACCAGCTCAATTCCTCTGAGCAATTAAAGTTTTTACTGCTATATTCCTACAAGGAATAAAAGGAGATATAATGCAGTAATCTACCGTGAGAAACTATGCGATATGTCTCTTAAATGAGGCATTGAATCTCATATAAACCATCAAACTACTAAATATATAATTTGATAGTCCATCTCCATCTTTGATGATGAAGATTCAGTTTTTTGATCAAATGAATTACCTGCTCCTGATTTAAGTCACTTAATAAGCAAGTGGCTGAGTATTCCGCAGATGCCTGTATCTTTAACATAATTCTCAGACAGAATAAATGTGATGTAATGTGTGACAAGACTACTTTTGAATTACTGGTACAATCCACTCAGCTTAAAGGGCTTCTGTACAGTTTCCTCCAACCCAGTTTCCCTCACAAGGTATGAGTCTACCTGAGGCCATAGAAAATGACATTTGCCCAAGATGCTATACAGTGTGATCCTAGGATTTCATCATTGTGGTGCAAACCTCTTAACAACTTAGCAATACTGTGCAACAACATCAAAATTTCTATAACTTTCATTCCAAATAAACACAATACGCTGCAACAACTTGAGGATGAATGGAGATGAGATGTTCAATATTTTATTAGAAGCATGTGGGAGAGAAGCCACATTTGGACTCAGTATTACACATCAGTTTCAAATCGTGGTACAAGGCCAGCAAGTTTGGAGAAGCGGGTAAGTCGATTACATTGACCACCGGGCTCCACTTGTACTTATTTTATCGACCCTGGAAGGATGAAAGGCAAAGTCGACCTCAGATGAATTTGATCTCAGAACATAAAGATAGCTGAAATGCTACTAAGCAAAAGCCCGGTGTGCTGATGATTCTGCCAGCTTTCCACCTTGACTTAGTATTGCATATTCTTTTCTACTCTAGGCACAAGGCCTGAAATTTTTGGGGAGGTGGGGCCAGTCGATTAGATTGACCCCAGTACACAACAGGTAATTAATTAATCGATCCAGAAAGGATGAAAGGCAAAGTTGACTTCGGTGGAATTTGATCTCAGAACATAGCGACAGACAAAATAATGCTAAGCATTTCGCCCTTTTTCTGCCGGCTCACTGCCTTACTTAGTATTACATATTAATATCACAGCAGTTAACAAAGGAGTCTCTATGTGATCATACAACTTGGCAGAAATAGCAGCCAAGAATTCTTCATTGTACAACTCCACCGTTCCTAAAAATGGGCACATTAGATATTATAGTCCTAGTTTCACTAGGCCTGAAAACAAACCACAAAGTGGTATGGCTGGAACACCTTTAATCTTGAGTCTGTCCACTCAGGGCTAACCCAGGGTTAAACACCAACATATCAAGCAGTGTTCAAACATATACACAAACACACACACACACACACACACACACACACACACCTCACTTCATTTATCTGTCTGCACATAAAATATGGGAAATAATCTGAACACATTCTGCTAAAATAACTTTGATAAAATAGAATTTAAAATCATTAATAACAGTATTCATTTTACTTCTTACTATAAATAATTTTCACTTAGATTGGAATATTAAACAAATAAACCTTTATTTATAAATTCATATTTTATTAACATTTATATAGAATATTTCTATCTTGATATATAAAAGCACACACACACACACACTAACATACACATGTACGCAAGTATATTCACGCATATATGTATGTGCATATATATACACACACATATATACACATATATATATACATATATATAGATATATATATCTATACATATGTATGTATATATACATATATGTATAGATACATACACATATATACACATATATACCTATGTATGAATATACATATGTATATATATATTTATGTGTGTGTGTGTGTGTGCGTTGTACATTTTTAGACATGTATCATATACCTGTGTGTATTTTTGCGCATACGTCTGTGTATGGTGTCTGAAATACCATGGTTCTAGTATTTGATTACACAATCAGATTTCATTTGATGAAGAAATTTCTATATAATAAATAAGAAGTTGCATCCAAGCTACATGAAGTATTTTGTTTTTTGTAATAAAATCAAAAATACTTTTTTAAAAAATGCAATGAAATCTTTACTTCAAGGAAAAATATTTTTTTAAAAAACCCTTTTAATCTTCACAAGGTAAATAACTAAATGAATAAAATCAATATCTGGTGTTCGCAGAAGCATTTATTGTTGTTGTTATTATTATTATTATTTTTACTTTTATCAGACCATACCAAAAACAAAAACAAGAATAATGATAATAATAATTTTGTGAGACAGAAATCATTAAAAAGTTCGATTATACTAAGATTGAAATTTTTCTCAAAAGAGTTTTTATACATGTCATGATTTAGTGGTACTTAATATAAGCAAAAGACATGGAGACTACCCACCTTCAAAGGTTTATGAAGGTATTTACATCTGTACTTCTGAGAAACAACCCCTCTCCTACTTCCTCTACTTTATCGTGTGTACTGAAGCATTTTCAAGGAGCACAGTTAAAAACTGTGTAGTTTTCTCCTTCAAATTAACTTGTAGACTTGACAATTATATTTCAATAAGTAATTATTAAATTGAATGATGTACAGAATTCCTTTATAAATCTAATTTTGAAAGCCTTCAGTTTTGAAATGTAATTTTCCACTCATTATGAAGATGAGTAATTTTGATGAGTCACCATCAGTGATAGCTGGCAGTTAGCTTTAACCCCAATGACAGTCTTAACTAATGGCTGGTTTGTATAAAAGTGGGGGAAATGTCAATGATTTTGCAGCTTCTAACAAAATATTATATATCATGACAAAGAATGTATTTTTCAATTTAGCTAATACATAAAAGATTAGTATTCATAATAATCTACTAAATGTATATATACAAATATTTATGTTATATATACTTATACATACATATATGTGAGTGTGCGTGTGTGTGTGTGTAAATTATCTATATACATATGCATATGTGTGCATATATATGTATGTACTTAGATATATACATATATCTATCTATATATTATATATATATATATGTGTGTGTGTATGTGTGTGTATATATATATATATATATATATATATATATATATGCATATACACAAATTTATCCATACATATATATTTATATGCATATATATGTATGTGTGTGTATATATATATAACATATCATAATAATATACATTAATATATATATATATTTATATGATGATGATGATGATGATGATGATGATATATATATATATGCACATACCTATACACACATATATATGTACATATACATATATATATATTTATATAAACACTCATACACACGTGTGTATATATACATATATATGCATACTTATGTGTGAGTGTATATATATATATATATATATATATATATATATATAT
>NC_068983.1:80902497-80905659 GCF_001194135.2 Octopus bimaculoides
TATATATATATATATATATATATATATATATATATACATATATTTATGTTTGTGTGGGGATAGATGAACGTTTATATATCTACATACATATTTAATGCAATATGTTATCAGTCATTCACATTGTAGTAACATTTAGATGTATATAAACATATTTTAGCAGTATAATTTTAAAAAACCAATGAGAGATCAAACAATATGGATACAGTAAATTGTCTACAATGACTTAGGGGGGAAAAAAACCGAATGGTAAGTGATGAATTCAAAATTTGCAGGGGACCACAGGATATGATGTGAATATCCACAGGCTCATTTTTTTTGTTTGTAATAATACATATTACTAATGGCTGGAATTGTTTGTAACTTTGTAACTCTTTTCTTTTCCTTTTTTTTTTACTTTTAAAACTTTATATCCATTGATCAAAGCAGACTTCACATAAGTATGTTTTGCTGATGAAATCTAATAAACCTGAAATATGTCCATAGAGACAATCTTATCTGCTAACAAAGTTCTTCTTTTACTAATTATCCTCCTCCTCATCATCATCATTTAGTGTCCATTTTCCATGCTAGCATGGGTGAGATGGTTTTACTGGAACTAATATGCTGGAGAGCGGCACCAGGCTCCAGTCTGTTTTGGCTAGATTTCCATGGCAGAACACTTTTCCTAATGCCAACTATTCCATTGAGTGTAGTGGGTGCCTTTTATATGTCACCGGCATGGGTGCCTTTTACATGTCATTGGCATGGGTGCCTTTTGCGTATCACTGATACAGGTGTCTTTTATGTGTCACAAGCACTGACCATGACTACAAGTTTACTTGGCTGACGCGTCTTCTCAAGCACAGCAAATCACCAAAGGTCTCAGTTACTTCTCATAACCTCTGTGAGACTCAACATCCAAAGATCATATTTCACCACCTTGTCCCATTCTTCCTGGGTCCACCTCTTCCACAGGTTCCCTCCACAGTTAGAGATTTGCACTTCTTTACACGGCTATCCTTATCCATACACATCACATGACTATACCAGTGCAGTATTCTCTCTTGCACACCATACCTGATGCCTCTTTTACCCAATTTTCCTCCCAAGATGCTTACACTCTGTCATATCTGCACACTGACATTGCACATCCAGCAAAACATAAAGCTTCATTTCTTTCAAGCCTGAAAATTATATTCTATATGAAATTAATTCTTAATTTCTTGAAGTTACTTTGTATTTTTTTAAAAAGTCACAACAAGAGGTAAATTTATTCTAGTCATCTGTACATTGAACTCACTGTTGCCTTTCATTCTTTTAAATGTATTAAACTGAAGAACCAGTTCAAGGTGGGGGTTTGGTAGAAATTGTTAGAATATTGGATGAAATATTTCTTCTCACTCTTTGCATTCCAAGCTCTTGTGTGGTGGACCCAATCTGCCATACAATCTGAAATGTCACGCAGTTTGACTGAACCCACAACCATTTAGTTGTGAAGCAGACTTCCTTATCACACAGCCATACCTGCACCTATGTCTTATTTGTTTGCTGCATCATTTGTAAATAACAGCATCATTGGTTACAGGTGACAAGGGATTGCTTGCACAACTAGGTGGAGTAAACAGCACATGGGTTATTTTATATTTGAAATTGCTGGTTTCTTTGTTTTGGTTCTTTGCTAATGTTTAATTCTTTTCATGACATGCATGGGTGTAACACACATGCTTACATGCACATACACACACACACACACACACACACATATGAATGTGCACACATGTGCAATGTAATAAGGAGAGTGGTATCATCAATTATAAGAATCCCATTATGTGAATGTTTCTTATCTAAATATGTTATTCATTTTTTTATTTTATTTCCTAATTTGTGAAGCACAGTGTCATTGATTATCGGTTTCCAATACATCAATCATTAGTACTCCACTTTTCTGATGGCAAGAATGCTAAGGGAACATCACTAATTTGTTTGTTTCTCTTCACTCTTTAAATCCTTCACTAATACACATCAGTGTAACACACACACACACACACACAATGTGGGTGTGCAAATGTTAAAAGAAGGTTATTATTTTAAAACAAGTTTAAGAATAACAATGGAACATTTTCTGCTGGTGTGACTCCAGACCAGGGATACTCAACCATATTTTATCTATGGACCCCTTTGCATACTATTTTATTCTGTTGGACCCCATAGCGATTCGGTTTTTAAAAACTAGTTTCAGAGAAACTTCTTTCAAAATTCCTGTTTTGTTTTTCATATATTAACTTATTTAGATGAGTCATGTAAAATGTGAAAAAAAGAAACCTAGTTGTTTCTTGCAACACACACCAATAAATACATCTAAAGCAAATTTTTTTCAGGGGCCTTCAAAGTACTATCGTGACACCCAATTTACTAGGTTTTTTGCATGGATCTGCCAAAATTTATAGGGATCCTCAGGAGCCAGGTGGACTCCAGTTGAGAACAACTGCTCCAGACTGAGAATATAGTCAATGCTACTGTGAAGATCCAGCTAACTGGGACTTCAAGTATTTTCAATGAATCTTTGCCAGCAAGTGATTTTAAATAGGAAGGGAGGCTGCACCAAAAGATACAAATGTGTATAATGAGTTTTACAGTTTCTTAATAAATTACTATGAAAGTATTTTTTTTTAATTCATCCATATGTTACACAGAACAGCAAGAATCCAAACAAAAATCTAGTTACTCATTCTTAATACATTCTGGCATTTATATTTGATCACTGTTGTTATTTGCTATTGGAGAATATTTCCTTAAAAGTGATGTCAGTTCATAGAGAATGTCAAGGCACTTGATGTTTCAACCTCTTTGTTCATCTCTTCAGTTGAAGCTATATCAGACCGATGAATCTCACAAGAGCACGAGTTCATTTCAGATATTCTCTAATAGCATATAACAACAGTGATCAGATATTCATGTTTGAATATGCCAGAATGTATTCAAATGGAAAAGAAATGTTATAACTTCTTTATCTAAAGGAATGGTTAACATGTGCTATGACTTTTAAGCATTTATTCAGTAGAATTCAAATCACAAATGATACCCACTTATAGTAGTTGATTACATACATACATACATACATACATACATACATATACATATACATATACATATATATATATATATATATATATATATATATAT
>NC_068983.1:80907605-80909382 GCF_001194135.2 Octopus bimaculoides
TATATATATATATATATATAAAGGTGCATTGCTTAGTAGTTAAGCTATTTGGCTCACAATCAAAAAGTTTTTAGTTCAATTCCCTGTTAGTTCAATTCTATGTTACTCCAGTCCTCTCAGCTAGCAAAAATGAGTTGTTTAATGGGCCAGTCTTGTCACATTAGACGTGTCCTACTGAATCTCTCTCAGAACTACATTAAGGATATGCATGTCTGTGGAGCACTCAGCCACTTGCACATTAATTTCACAAACAGGCTGATCCGTTGATCAAATAAACTAGAGCACTTATTTTCATAGCTAATGGAGTGGTGGGTTTACAGAAATAGAGGTGCGTAATTTGAGAACAGGAAATCTTCATTAATCTTTTATACACTTTTACATTACCAAATCCTCGGACATTTAAATATCATGCAAATAAGACTGCATGAAAAAAAGTAAAGTTCCTCCAAAAAATAAACATATTACAATATCTTAAGAAACTTAAATCCCAATATTGATTTAAGAATTAATATGTTTGGTCAGAGTTAAATATGTTAGATATCCTAAGTCAGAATACCAAATGCAATTTCACTTGTGAAAAACATTTACTAAATTCAAAAGATTTCATAACTTTATATCTCTTGTCTATAGGTTCTTAAAATTCACAGGAGTTCTGAAGACATTCTATGAAAAGTTCAGATGAAACCAAAACGTAATTATCAGAACTAAAATCCTTGTGATATACTTGTTCTTGTATAAAAGATCCAGTGTCCATGATTGCAAATAAATGATACTTATTTTGATCATAATTTAATCTTAGGTGAGAAACTCCTGGAATTATACATATACTAATTTTTTAATGCACCACTTTAGAAATACCAAATAAAAATAATATTCAGTATTCTGTTCTAGAATGCCTAACATACAAGAAACATAATTGATTGTACCCTTTTATGATGAAATGAGAAATAGTCAACTCTAGAGACTAAAGTTTTCAAAATCAAGTTTTAATTACAGACCTTTCAATAAAGTAAATGATAATGCAAATTAATTCTAAAACTAATTTTCAAAAAAGAATAAGATATCACTATTTAAAAAAAATTTTGTGAAAAATGATAAAATTCACTGTTGCTTAGAATGGTTAATTTGCTAATTTGATATATAGTCTAAGAATCAAATCTACGTAAAATAATCGCATTACTGCTCTCATAACAACAAACTGTCTATGAAAAAATAAATAACATAAAGTGGGACAAAACTTTCTGAAAAGTTTGTCTAGAATTAACTTTACATTTCTATGTAATATTTGTTACATGGGAAAATCATTATCACTCATCTATTCTTCAACCAGTTAACAGAATTTAGAAGCTGGCTTGAAAATGAGATTCTCCTTTTATGTCTAACTTCTGATATCAGTAATGAATTGTCCCTTGGTAGTATGATGTAGCAAGCTATTGTAAGATAGTTATTGAAAGGGAAAAACAATTCAGTCCACATATATAGGTTCTAAAAAAAAGGAAAGATGATAAGACAGCGTAGATGATTTAGTACATGTGTTAATAAGCAGCCTAAAAGCTCCACACTACAGACAATAATATAATCCTACCACTGTGTAACCCCATGTCTTCATCATTGTTAGTAATATAGATTTTCAAAGATGTGGAGGAGTTGAAGAAAATAGTTTGATTAAATTTTAACCTTGAGACAAGCAATATGGTTTTTGCATCCCAAATAAGGAAATTACAAATATATATATATATATATATATATATATATATATAAATACAGGGTGACATAA
>NC_068983.1:80909416-80909942 GCF_001194135.2 Octopus bimaculoides
TATATATATATATATATATATCATGGCACTCTGTGGCACTCCGACAATGAGGGTTCCAGTTGATCAATGGAACAGTCTGCTTGTGAAATTAATATGCAAGTGGCAGAGCACTCCACAGACACATGTACTCTTAACATAGTTCTTGGGGAGATTCAGTGTGACACAGAGTGTGACGAGGCTGGCCCTTTGAAATACAGGTACAACAGAAACAGGAAGAAAGAGTGAGAGAAAGTTGTGGTGAAAGAGTAAAGCAGGGTTCGTCACCACCCCCTGCTGGAGCCTTGTGGAGCTTCAGGTGGTTTCACTCAATACACACTCACAATGCCCGGTCTGGGAATTGAAACTGCAATCCTACGACCGGGAATCCACTGCCATAACTACTGGGCCATTGCGCCTCCACACACACACACACACACACACACACATACCGTATGTGGTGTTAAGTTATCGTAAATTTAAAACAGCATAAATGAATTATTAACACCTTAGTGACTTTTGGGTTACCCTATATATATATATATATATA
>NC_068983.1:80910027-80923888 GCF_001194135.2 Octopus bimaculoides
ACTAGCTGAGGTACCCAGTAATAAATTACCGTTAATAAGATATCTGTTTATAGCCATGAAGCATTTTTTGTCAAATTTCAACATTTTTCAAAAATTTTAACTCTATATTAATGGGTAGGACCAATTTGATGAAAAAATGGGCACTGTCTGGCAGCAAACCTATATTGTTGTCATTTTTGTGCATGTGCATAAAATGGAAAAATTTTATGCTTTGTGGCAGATATCGTCAAATTGATGTCATGATGGCTAGTGTGCAAAATTCATAAATTTTGCTTGAGAAATAAAATGCTCTTATGTAACAAAAACATTGGGGAATTAAAACAATGAATTGAAATAAGTTTTAGCAAATCAAAACAATTCGCATTGAAATGAAGAATTAGCAAATGCTAATTAAATTAACATTAATAAGCTGACTGTTTATACCTATGAAACATTTTACGTTAAATTTCGGCATTTTCCGTCAAATTGATGTCCCGATGGCTAGTGTGGAAAATGCCAAAATTTTATGATTTTTGAAAAATCAATGCTGATTAAAAATCGATTTTTTAAAAATTCCAAGTGTGTAAGTGACCAAATGGGCATAAGCCCCACAACATGTGTCAAGTTTCATCAAGGTCTGTTGGATAGTCTCAGAGGAGTTAAAGTAACAAATTCTCAAACACACAAACTTGCCATTTATTATTATTATAATTATTATATATATATATATATATATATATATATATATACAGATGTATATTTATATAGATCATAATACTTATATACATACATACATACATGCATACATACATACATACATATGTATCTTTTATCTTTTACTAGTCATTCACTAGACTGTAGCCATGCTGGGACACATCCTTGAAGACGTTTTAGTCGAATGAATCAACCCTAAAACTAATTCCTTTTAAGCCTGGTACTTATTTCATTATTCTTTTTTCCCAAACTGCTAAGGTACGGATGTATACACACACCAACATTGGTTGTTAAGTAATTGTGGGGGCAAACACAGAAACAAAAACGCACACACACACACACACACACACACATGTATATACATACAATGGACTTCTTTCAGTTTCCATCTACCAAATCTACTCACACGACTTTAGGAGCTCAAGGCTATAGTAGAAAATAGTTGTTTAAGCCGCCATGTAGTTGGACTGAACCGAGAACCATGTGGTTGGGAAGCAAACTTTTTTTATCTCACAGCGACATCTATATTCTGTAGACTACAATCTAAAGCTTTCATTTCCATCTGCTGGATTCCTTTTAATAAATCCAATGAATTCAGCATTAAGAACAAATTCTAATTAAGTCATTTAATAATCATAAACACAAAATTCTGAATATTTTCTGTTTAGGGAAGACTAATGCTGTAAATCCCTTTTCTTTTTATGGTTTTTGCCTGCATAGAACACTTAAAATTACTGTTTTACTGTTTTAATTGTAATTGTTAAGAATTATTTTTGAACATGTATCTATGAGGTGGGGTGGCTGAAAATTTCCTGGCTTTAAGGGTATCATGAAAGGCCTGGTTGAAGACCCAAACTTCTGGGTTCTTTTTCAAGGCTTAGAAAAAGTGAAGGACTACTGCAATATGTGTGAACGTGAGATGGAAATATATTGAATGAAATCATAATTAACTGATCCTCATGTATTTTCTTTTATCCAAAGCCAGGAACTTTTCGACACCCCCTCATACTTGCCTACCTGTCTACTTATCTATCATTCTATCTATTATACAATATACACTTGCACTTCCTTATATATTTGTAGAGATCTTTCTTTCTTGCTAGCAATGATAGACTATAAAACAAATTTCCACATAGAACCATAAAAAGGTGATATTTATGCTAAAACAGGATTCTGTGTTTTACAGCATCCATTGATATTGAGATTAACTGGATAAAAACTTTGTGCATTTACTTATATTTTCAAAATGCTAATTAATAATACCTTGAAAAAACAAGGGTAAACTGACTACTATCCATAGAAACAAATGTGCTGTACTCCTTGACCTTTCTAAAATAATAAATGATAGTGACAATACTCTGGAGTATATCCTCTTAAAGACAATCAGACATCTTAGTCTTCTAAGAATATCATCAAAATTTTCCTTAAGCCACATAGTAACACTTTAAATAAGAAAAGATATATAATATAGTACTATTTATGATCAAAGGCATTCCATCTGTAACCATTCAGCCTTAGTGTGTGAGTTGAGGGAGATTTGGCTGCTATTAAAGAACTGTATCAAGGTTTTCTTAGATACATAATAAGGCAAGATGGTCACAACAAGGATGTCATTGATCAATTGTCTTATTGATCTGGATGCTATGCTGGGCAACCATGTGGCTCATAAGCCACATGATTATCATGTCCATAACTGTACTATTTCTTTTATACTATTTTACTTATTCTGCCTTGTGTGTTTTGACCTTTTCTGTAACTTATCCTATATTCTCAATGCCCTACAGAAAATCAATTCATACACCTAAACAATTAGTCTTGGGGAAAAAAGATCAATAATGACATAGCTTTGATTTATTAAATCTGAAATTAAAGGAGGAAATAATAAAAGTGACAAATGATTTTACAAAGCTGACAATCATCTTTGAAAATAGGAAAAAAAGTTAATTTGGAGAATATTGAACTGTATATTATAATGAGGACTCGAAATACTTCTGTAGAAATTGATTTAACTCTTAAAGAAATATCTTTGCTATTGTCATATTTATCTTGTTCTACTTCACTCCATCAAAACTATTTGTTGCTGATGATGATGACAATGGGAGACAAAAGCGTTCATCCTCTATCACTAATGACTGCCTACTGAAAATAGTGTCCAGTATACTAGGGTCCCACAGGGTTGTTATTGACTCCTAAGAATAAAGTTTGATAGAAAGGAGTGTTTGATAGAAATATTCAGGTGGAAAAATTAACAGAGTTGTTTGAGCAATGGATAGAACGTCTTGTGGTATTTGTTTCAATACACTGACTTGAAACAAATATATTCTGGGTTCAAAGCCTTCTTAGGTAAACTTTGCCTTTAATTTATTCAGGGTCAATAAAAATGTACAAATGTAGTAGATTCTTTGTGATCATTGCCAGTGTTGCCTGATTGGCTCCTGTGCCAGTGGAACATAAAATGCACCATTCAAGCGTGGTCATTGCCAGCATCCCCTGACTGGCTCCCATGCAGGTGGCATGTAAAAAGCACCATTTGAGCATGGTTGATGCCAGTACCGCCTGACTGGTCCTCATTCTGGTGGCATGTTAAAGCACCCACTACACCCTCGGAGTGGTTGGTGTTAGGAAGGGCATCAGCTGTAGAAACTTTGCCTGGTGCAAGCCTTCTGGCTCATCAGCTCTCAGTCAAACCGTCCAACCCATGCCAGCATGGAAAGTGGACGTTAAACGACGATGATGATAATGATAAGACTGTCAGACTGAATCCCTTGGTAATCGTCCTAATTCCTGGTTTCATGCAACTTAACACTTTCAGGTGTCTTTAGTGGAGTCATCTCTGTTGCAAGCAGTTGGGTCAGTTCTTTAGGTCAAAGATATCTTCCTCCCTCCCACTAGGTTTTGACTATAAGATAAAACAAAAGGGGGTATTAAGTTAGTAGTCTCAAAGTTAGTTAGTATGTAGAGATAATTGATGAATGCTTTTGAAGCATAGTTTTCTCATTAATATTGTCAATGTATTATTAAGTTTGTCATTGCCTTAACCTCTGTCATCTGAAACTTGTCTGAAGTCATCTGAAGCCAACATAAAAAAATAATATTATATTTCATTAAACAGATTTATAGTTAGTTCTTTCAATGCCATGAGACACATAAGGCCACAAATCAGCTCTGTTTTCTGCCACTATTCTGGCCTCATTCCAGCTTCTCCTTTCCTTTTCTCCTCATCTCCTTTCCTTGCCAAAATGGTCCTTCACCATGTTTTCTTAGGGTGCTCTGCTGCTCTTTTCTCCTCAGGCTGCCACTTTAGCACCACCATACAATTGCCTTCTTGATCTTATCTGATAACATGCCTGATCCAGTTCCAGCATTTGCATCTTATTTCATCACTGATCCTGTTGATGCCCATTGTACCATTTTAAACTTTTTGCAGCCACTTGATATCAAGTATTCTCCTTAAGTTGAAAGATGTCCATAACATTTTTCTTCCATTTTTGTCACTTTCCAGTTTATACTATTCTAATAATTCTTTCTACTACAGGTACAAGCCCTGAAATATTGATTACATTGACTCTAGTGCTTGATTGATACTTATTCTATCATCCCTGAAAGGATGGATGAAAGGCAAAATCAATCTTGGTGGAATTTGAACTCAGAACATAAACATAAAAGAAATGCCTCTATGCATTTTGTCCATTCTGCAAGTGATTGTGCTTGTTCACTGCCTTGTCTTTTCCCAATAATAATAATGATTAGTTACATAAGCATCTCAGCCCCTCTCTTCAATCATACTCTTGTAGTTTTCACTCACCTCTTCTGGTCCTTCTTGCTCTTAGTCTCTTTTCTCTTCTCCTCAGTCACATTATTGAATGTACATGTCTTAGAACAGTGAGTACTCTTTTCACTTACATTGTACAAAGCAACCCCTTCAGTATTGGTGCCACTGAGAAAGGTTACCCACTTCCTTACAAGTGTGCACTTCAAGGTAGTTGACTAGTAAGCAGGTAAAAGGTGGAGTTGAGCAGCCCCTTTAGTTGTGTTTTGCTGAGGAGTTGATGACCTCTCAGATGTTGGTGCCATGAAAAATGCACCCATTATGCACTGTGAATTGAGTGGTAAATGGACAGAAAAAGTCTGGTGTTGAGTAGAGCTTTTAGTTTTATCTTGTCAAGAGTATGACAACCCAGTATATTCTGTAAAGTGACACATATAGAAAGGGCATCCAGCTGTAGAAACAAAGCCAAATGATATGTACAAACAGCTGACTATGAGAGCAGTGGCTACCAATAAGAACTGATTTGGGCTATGATGACCCATCCAATCCATGTCATTATGGAAAGTGGATATGAAATGATGATGACTACCACCATCATACTTTTACCTAATCAAGTTTTTCTTCCAGGTTTCTGGTAGTCTTTTGAGAAGATTGTTTGCCCGTATAGGTGTTTGTTTTCTCTTGATTCTCCTTGCAGCTGCAACTGGTGATACAATAGGTGATCATTCAGAAACAACAGTTTTCTGATACTGCTTGTTCTTTTTCTACATTTTGAGTCCTTCAGAGCAGAAAGCCTTCCAGTGGCTTTTCGTACCACAAGTGAGGCAACTAGACTTTCTGTCCTGTATCCTGAGTAATTTAGCTTTCAACTAAGTACCAACAATGGACTATAGCTCCAGGATGGCCTTGTGATTTTGAGGGGGCATAAAAACTTTCTAGTTTAAGCTGACCTCACCTGTCTTCGTATCATTCCTTACTATTTCTGTACTTAATACCCATCCAAACCATTTTACAATGATAAATTAGAGGTTAATATCACTTGCTATATACCTGACTGTTATGCTGCTTCATGTACTAGGGCACAAGCTTATGGGTGATTAGCCCACAAATTCTGATTGTTTACAGAAGCCTTGTCTTTGGCCCTAAATATCAGGTAGATGGTACCATATGCTTTTCTTTCTTGATATGTATGATACTGGCCCAGACATCCACTAGTGCTTCCTTTAATCCTTTTGATATTATTAAAAACGTAGCCTTTCTTTTGTGAGACACAGGTATAACAATTTCCTCCTTGCCAATTTTTATGTATTCTTCATGCAAGAAGATTATAATTTTACAATGCAAGGCTTCTGCTGCTCCACTTTAGTAAATTCATTCTTCATATCAAGCACTTCAGTACTGGAGGCAGCTTGAGCAAAACTAACTCCATGTTTTGCTGATGACATTTCTGTGTGTGTGTGTGTGTGTGTGTGTGTGTGTGTGTGTGTGTGTGTGTGTGTGTGTGTGTGTGTGTGTGTGTGTGTGTGTGTGTGTGTGTGCACGCGCATGCACTTGTGCGTGTGCACACTAGTGTTGTTCTTGATTGTGTCATCATTTAAAAAGTTATGAGAATGTCCAAATAACATATTTCTCATTTCTGAAAACACAAATTTTTCTATATTTTACAACAGGAGACAATTTTGGCAGATCAGGCTTGTTATTATTCTGTTTCATAATAGCAGAACTAACATTTTCAATTTTTGCTTGGGGAGGCATTGTCTCTGATGTTCAACATTATTACATATGAAGTCAAATAAAATGTTCAAAAACAACTTCTTTGCTTTTGTTTTTAGTACATGTTAACAAACTAAAATAAGCTTATCTTGTAAAACTTTTCCCGTGACGTACAACAATAAATAGTCCAAATTCAATACAAAAAGATTCTTAGAAACACTTAAAATCAACAGCAAAAATGAGAAGAAGTATATCTCTTCAACAGGACAACAGGAATAAAAATAATGATAATGATAACAATCCTTTCTAAATAGGCACAAAGTCTGAAATTTGAAGGAGGTGGGTAGTTGATTACACCGACACCTGTACACAATTGGCACTTATTTCATTGACCCTGGAAAGATGACAAGCAAAGTAGATCTCGATGGAATTTGAACTCAGAACATGAGGACAGATGAAATACCACTAAGCATTTTGCCTGGCATGCTAATGATTTTGCCAGCTCACTGCATTAATAATAATGATAATAATAACAATAATTAGTCACAGGTTTGTAGTTTGCCACCAGTAACGATGATATTTATTATTATAACTGTAATTATTATTTTTAGACATGTAAAAATATATACATATAGGCACAAGTGTGACTGTGTGGACAGGTGCAGGAGTGGCAGTGTGGATAGGCACAGGAGTGGCTGTGTGGTAAGTAGCTTGCATACCAACCACATGGTTCCCACTGCATGGTGCCTTGGGCAAATGTCTTCTACTATAGCCTTGGGCTGACCAAAGCCATGTGAGTGGATTTGGTAGAGGGAAACTGAAAGAAGCCTGTCATATATATATATTATATATATATGTGTATATGTTTGCCCCCCCCCCCAACCATCACTTCACAACCGATGTTGGTGTGTTTACGCCCCTGTAACCTAGCAGTTTGGCAAAAGAAACTCAAAGAATAAGTACTAGGCTTACAAAGAATAAGTCCTGGGGTCAATTTGTTTGACTTAAGGTGGTGCTCCAGTATGACTGCAGTCAAATGACTGAAATAAATAAAAGAATAAAAAAGTATGTTTTTAATGAATAACTTGTTTTAAGTTTTATGGCTTAAATATACTTCCAATATCAACTTTGCCAACATTAACAGGTTGATGAAGTTTTTATGTTAATGTGCATCTGGTCATGAGCAGGAATAGAGGAGGAGCATCATAGCCATGTGTTGAGAGGGATTCTTTGGGGTTTGAATAAATGTAACAAAAACAAAGTCTGAAGGAAATATTAGCCATTTTTCATACTTGCTAAGGGTAAGCAAATAGGAAATGATAGTTGCTACCCAAGGACAAAAATCATGTCACACAGTGTTATGTAAATGAACAGATTAAATACACACTCTTAAATATATTTCAACACTTCAAAAAAAAATATCAATTATTTCAGAAGTATTTCTCGTAAAACAGTTTTTGAAGCATTAAGCAGTGTCTACTTCTACCTCTTTAAGTTAGATGTTCACACAAATCAATGACACAGACAGAGCCAGCTCAATGTACTGGCAACCTGGGTTGTCACCAGGGGTGCCATGTGCTAGGGGGTGCCAAGGAGGATTGTGACAAAGACAGGGAAATTTCCCCGACCATCAGCTTGTACATGCCAAAGTTCAGCTTGCCTGGGGTGCCAGCAACCCTAGGGCCAGCCCTGGACACAGAGAAGTGACAGAACCCTAATCCGTGAGTACCTTTAGTAGAATTCCCTTTGTTCTAAGCATTCAGAGCAGGTATCTGGTCTCAAAGTAATTCAACATTCTATTAGCTGAGTGTAGTGACTCTGATTGTTTGAAAGTGCAGGTTAACTTGGTTTTCCAGTAGAGGTCTGCTTTTAGTACAATATGGGTCCAGTACCAACATTAATTCTGACAGGCTCACTTATGGCTATTGATTCACAACTTTGTCATTTACATGAGTTGATATAGTAAACCCTGTGTTTTTTCTTCATTCCTTCACCACTCATTGGTATGTTTTTCTTTAATTCAACATTTAAAAAAATACTTTTCTTTCTTTCTTTCCTTCTTTCTTTCTTTCTTTCTTTCTTTCTTTCTTTAAAACGAAGAACAAAACCATTTCTGAACCTATTTTAGAGTGTAACATTGTAACATATCTAGAAAAGTTTGCTTTTATTGTTTCCAGGTAAGCACAAAACTTAAGAATTTTATAGAATTTTAGAGGACAATTAATGGATGTTCTTTTTATATCTTTATCTATGACTTTCTGAAGGGCATTAGCAATGTAAGTAAATGCTGGTCCTAAATGTACATTGAAACAATTAACTGGATGTAACTTACTGAAAAATTTATTATTATTTCATGGTGCTTGCCAACGGGCGTCTTTTAGTAATGACAAAAGCAATATTTACATTACTTTCAAAAACTTTAATTATGGTTTTTAGGAAGAATAATTAATGTCTCAAATATTTAAAGATGTTTAATTTCATTTTCATTACTGTCTCTAATTACATTCCTTATTTTTAGATAACAATGAATTCAATGTTATAAAATGAATGTGCAAATCTATATAGTATAACGTTTTCTTCTCAGTCACATGGTTCTTGGTTCAGTCTCACTTTGCAGTACCTTGAGCTACTGTTTTCTTAAATAACCCCAGGGTGATCCAAGCCTTGTGACTGACACTGGGTAATGGAACATATGAGGAACTTTGTTGGATGGACTTTATCTACTTAGGTAGTAGCCCTAATCTATCACTAGTTTGACATCACTTCATGGATCTTGGACACTTTTAGTGGAGTCAGGCTGGAGTTTATTAAAGGCACATACTTTCATTCATAGCCCAACTCAGTATGTTTTCATTTACTCGGTCTATAAAGAGAATTTCTTTTCTAAGACAGCTACTGCAGTGAAAGTTTTTCCATATTTGAGTGTACATGGATCTGTTTAATATAAATGTAAACAGATTTATTTTAAATATAAAAAAGATTCAAGGTAAAACAAATAAGGGCACAGGTGAGAGGCTACCCCTTAAGCTGGATCAGAGCATTTTAAAACTATATCCTGTGTTGGATGATGTGAAAAGTATAACATGTTTATTTCATGCAATGATAGACTATAAGTATGGGTGTGTGGATTTCACCAGGATGTCTATCATCTGAAGGTCTTTTGAATTCTGGTCCTATTTCCTTCTCCTCTATCAGTACATCATTTCTTGAGGTCTTTTATTAGATTTATCAGTATCTCAGTGTTTTTAAAAACACCTCTTTATATGTCATACTCGTCATCGTGTCTTTTCCTGTTTCTGCCATCTGTGACATTTAGTTTATAAGTTTTGGATAACTCTGTAGTCACCAGAATATGAAGCCCATGCCGCTTCCATCAAACCTCATGTTGCAGGTCACTTCTGCACTCAATATTCTCTTTGTTGTGCTGTAAGCTAAGAGTCAGCACTAGTAACTCTAGACATGTTCCCTTTATTCCATTTTCTTGATATGCTGCATCAGCCTGTGGAGAAGCATGAAGTACACCAGCTCTGCTTGTCTCCTTGCTTAAGTCTTCTTGTTGAAGGAGCATACATCCTACACCACATCAGCTAAGACACTGTCCAGATTCTCTTCAGCAGGTATATGGAGCCCCTCCATTTTTTTAAAACAGACCTATATTACTATTTTCCTGCTTTGAGTAAATTCCACAAGCAAGGAGATTGTTTCATTTGTAACTGATCTCTTCCAATCTTTTCTTTTACTGGAACTAATCCACCTCCAATAACACATTTTAGCTTACAACATTAGTATGAGATAAGGTGCCGCCATTTTTAGTGCTTTTGTTATTGCCAATTAAATTTGCATTACAGAAGCATGACTTTGTTTAATTGCTAATTTTACAGTATTCTTTTTTTTTGTCAAAGCTGTTCCTGTGTCTGAAAGAATTTGGGGGGAAGAATTCACAGCTACAAACACTGTGGCTACCATCTTCTGTTACTATATAGATGGCCATAAAGAACCATAACAGACAAAGCAAAATGGATGTTTGCAAACAGATATATACACAAGGAAATATTTAAGAATCATCATCATCATGTTTTGGTTTGGTTTCTATGGCTGGATGCCCTTCCTAATGCCAACTACTTTACAAAGTGTACTGGGTGCTTTGCTTCTTTTCATTACAGATAATGGGGTAGATGTTTAAATATTTTGAAGGCTTTTGTTGTTGACAAAATAGCACAAATACTCTTTTTTACCATCAAGTAATCCTATAAGAAATCACCTTTTCATCACAGAACTTCACGAAATACATGCATTCATGGCAAACAACTATAATAATAACAACATCTGCATCAGCAATAATAATACTAATAATAATCAGTCATGATTAGATGTTTTCAAAACATTTAGATCAAATAGATTTACTTGAATGTATGAAGACTAAAACTAATTCATGCTCTCACAAATTTGTGACAGCAATTATGATGTTTTCTTTGACACTTTAATGTTTTCCAGCTGTCAATTAGCTCATCTTTTATATATCGGTTCAATGTAGGAGAAAGAAAAACAAAGAGCAAGCAATAGAAAGAAATGACTATGCAATATTAGACAAATATATTGCTAAGGGTTTGACCAATTATTGAATTTGTGTTCATGAGACATTTCAAAATCCATCCAGGTCAACAAATGATATTGTATTATATCATGCATTTAGTTGAAGACATTCACAATAAACAAAAAGAAAAGAAAAATGTAATAGCACAAAAAGAAAAAAAAGATTGGAAAGGATAAAAAATATATATATAATTTGATTAGCTTCAGTGATTTGTTTTACTAGTTTCCATCTCATGATAATTGGCTGGGATGAAACTAGTTGAGTATGCTAGAAATTATGTGTAAGTATATGTATATTTATATATCTATACATACACTAACACACACACAGATATATCTACATCTATATTTATCCATCTGTCTATCTACGTATCTCTACCTATCTGTCTATCTATCTATCTATCTATCTATCTATCTATCTATCTATCTATCTATCTATCTATCTATCTGTCTATTACTGTCTATCTGTCTATTTGTCTGTCTGTCTATTACTGTCTATCTATCTGTACACACACACATACACACATTAAATGTATTTATTTGTATGCATGCTTGTATACATATATAAGTATATACTTATATGTATGCTTATATGCATATATGTATATATGTGTGTGTGTGTATATATATATATATACATATACATATGTATATACACACACATATATATACACAAACATACATATATATATATATATACACACACACACATACACATGTTCACATACATAAATATATATACATGTGCACATGCATATATCTATATACAAATTATATATTTATGTTTATGTATTTATATACACACATGCATAAAACAAACACACACACACTCATACACACACACACACACACACACACACACACACACACACAAATTGCTTTTTTACATTTTTTTCATAATAGTATAGGATAATGGAATATAATATTGAGGCATTGTTTCATAGCTTGATACCTTTCCTGTTACTAATTCTTTTCTGGGTTTTTTTTTTTTAAGTAAAGAATCTCTTATATCACATGTCATTGTTTTGTTGAAGACTTGTTGATAAAAGTGGAGGTGTGGTTAGGAAATTCACTTTGCAACCATGTGGTTTCAGGTTCAGTCCCACTGTGTAGCACATCGAGCAAGTGTGTTCTAATATAATGCCATGCCAATGAGTGCCTCTTTGAATGCATTTGATGGATGGAAACTGTGTGGAATCCCATTGTATATGTGCGAGTGTGTATGTGTGTGTGCATGTATGCATGTGTGTGAGTATGTGTATATGTGTGTATGTGTGTGTGTGTGTATGTGTTCAGTTTCCGTCTACCAAATCCACTCACAAGACTTTGGTTGGCCCAAAGCTATAGTAGAAGACACTTGCCCAAGACGCCACACAGTGGTACTGAACCCGGAACATATGACTGGTAAGCAAGCTATTTACCACACAGCCACTCCTGTGCCTACACACACACACACACACACACACACACACACACACACACACACACACACACACACACACACACACACACACACACACACACACACACACACACACACACACACACACACACACACACACACACATGGTGGTGGTTGTCTACTCCTTATGCAGAATCTGACCACTGCTTGTACTTATGCCTTAGATCTATCATGGCATCTGATGTGGGTGTTTTAAGACACCCACATAAATTACATGTCTGCTTTGGACCACTAAAAGCTGCAGTTAAGTTCTGACCTTTGTGGATCTTGAAATATCTTTTGAAGCCTCTGTTAGATTTGCAGACCTTATGACATACATGGCATTGACAGGTATGCACAGATAGATAGGCAAAGTAGTTGGTGGAGTTTCGTTTCTAATGGGTCTGCAAATGAGATTTGAGCCTTGCAAAAGAAAGGCATGGTCTGTCACAAATTGTGGATATGAAAAGGTGGTTGGGATTCGAACTTAGTCTCCTATTTCTCTATGAGACACCAATTCCGCAGGGTAAACATTGTCTGAAAATCTGTAGTTTCTGCTTTCTTTCTGTTTGCATGTATATGTATAAACATATTTTGTATATCAAACCCAAGCTGTTATATTCAAGTTGCTCCTCCACATAATTGCCTCTATATATAAACACACACACACACACACATAAGAAAAAAGAAAAATATATACATATGTATGTAACTGAAACTGAGTTTGTCTTGTGACTTGAATTTATTGATATACCTTTTTTTTTTTTTTCTCTATTTTCATTCAAATATTCTCTTTAAACAATACTTCATTTACGACAAATTACACCACCTTATAAACGTCTGCCTCTCTTTTTGGGCAAGTTAAGCAACTGTTTTATAAGGATTGTCCACATTTGCAAGACTGTAAGAAATAATGAATCATTCACTAAAATTGTATATACAACACTAAACTGTCACCATGTTAAGATAATAATAATATTCATACAGCTACTTGACAAACTACCAAGCTAAAACAGCCCAAAATTTGGGAGCAAATTTTAACCATGCAGTGTTATTGCTTTGATTGTCTCATGACATATCTACTGGACTGAACCTTTGACATGGCCTTCATATGTAACTATCACAAGACCTTAATACATAGATATAGCAGAGAACTGATCAAAAAATTTCCATAGCTGACACACACAAACATTTTTAACTGAGGGTGATCTGAGCCACATTCTCTCTCTCTCTCTCTCTCTCTCTCTCTCTATCTATCTATCTATCTATCTACCTACCTACCTACCTACCTGCCTATCTATCTATCTATCTATCTATCTATCTATCTATCTATCTATCTATCTACCTATCTATCTATCTATCTATCTATCTATCTATCTATCTTTGTTGCCCTGTATTGACACTCGAACCACTACTGCAGAAGCTGGCGACACTGAGGTGTATCCCACGAGAGCTGGGTTGCGGGACGAGCGTGTCTGCATATGCGGACGATGTCACCGTCATAGTGTCGAGCGAAAAGCACGTCGAGATGCTAGGCGAGACACTTAAAGAATACGAAACGGTGACAGGAGCAAAAATTAACCCGGAAAAGTCAGTGGGTTTGTTACTCGGCACCTGGAGAAGCAAGCCCATACCGTCCAACAGCGACTCCG
>NC_068983.1:80924093-80926593 GCF_001194135.2 Octopus bimaculoides
CTGTCAACAACCGTTACATGGAGGACTGGGGATGCCGTGGTTAATGATGCGCAGACATGCGCTGAGACTGCGGCATCTCTGGAACTTCATTGATGACGGTGAACAGGTGTGGGCGCCGTTTGTGAGGCACGCCTTCCTGCAGCTCGTCTCACTCACCGAACTGCAAACATGGATCAGGAAGAGACCGAAACTGGGCGATTGGCACCGCGAGTGTAGCCAAGCTCTACAACAGCTCTGCCGTCCGGGATCAAACTTGTGCAACTTCCAAACGACCAATGCGTTCTATAGAGGACTAGTGGAGGGGAGGTCTGACGACACTCTCGGGGTAAACCTGGGTGTCGACGAGATATCTGGCCGTTGATATTGTATCTAGATAGGATACTGTGTAGGACAGTAGATAGAGATAGTGTAGGGTGTCCACAATTCCACTTAATCAGCTACATGGATCACAAACTTGTTACGTGTATGCTAGACTTAGATAAGACACATAGGCAGGGTCCCGGTTACTGGAAACTAAATGTGTCTTTCCCATTGAGAGAGGTTTTCAGAGATCGGATTAGCATGCTAGTAAAGAGGGCTTTGACGGGAGCCATCATCAAGAACAAATGGTGATTTGCCCTCAAGAGAGCAATAATAGCAGAAGTAATTAGGTATAGAAAAGCATTAGCCATAGCTAGAAACAGAGTAGAGGGTGACCTAGTTAAGAAACTAGAAGAGATGATTAGAAGTGGCATCACATCCAATGTTTTGGTGGTGAGGTTAGCCCTCGGCCAACACTTCAATGCTAAACATGAAGGGTGCATTGTCAGGGCTAGGATTTGTGCTCTAAAGAAAAAGGTGTTGGAGCCATGCGAAAGGCTCGGGTGGTAGAAGTGCAACAGAGCAACAAAGCCACCATTTGGTCTCTGATAGATGAACAGGGGCACGAATTACTCAAGCCAAGTAAAATGCGTGAGGCCTTTCAACAGCATCTTGCCTGACTGTTCAGGACAAGTGGCAAGTGAGAGTGGAGGGTGGACTTCAGTGCCAACCTACACGGCCTCCCACAACTCTTGACAAGAGAGTCAGAGTGCTGTGAAGGTGCCATCATGGTGGCGGAAGTGTGGGATGCGATGACAGAATGCTCAAGGGACAAATTGCTGGGTTTGGATAGTCTACCCTATGAGCTTTACAGTTATATGCCAGACTTGTTTGGAGATGTCTTGGCAGCTGTCTACTGTAACTGGCAGCAAAATTGGAGCATCCCCGGTTTTGTGAGCTGAGGAGCTGTAATGCTGCTGAAGTAAGATCCAAACAAGGGTGACGTAATAGATAACTTCAGACCCATCACTCTGCTCAATGCAGAATTGAAAATTTTGGCCAAGAGGTTGGCACTTGTCATCGAGAAACTGGTCGGCAAGGCACAAATGTGCACCGTACCAGGCCAGAGCATCCATGACAACCTCCATCTGATGCACTACATCATAGACAGGGTGGTTAAGGAACCTGGCATGGGTGGAATCCTGATCAATTTGGATCAATCCAAAGCTTTCAATAGGAAAGACCATCGATACTTAGAGGCTGTCCTCATAGCGGCTGGTTTCGGTCCCGTCTTCCATAGCTGGATAGCTGCCTTGTAGAGAGGCATCCGTTTGGTTATTCACATGAATGGACATCTATCAAGACCTTTCAACGTTGCATGTTTGGTCCGTCAGGGATGTCCCCTCTCATTGCTTCTATACGTATTGATTCTTGAACCACTACTGAGGAAGCTGGCAATGCTGAGGGGAACCCTGCAAGAATTGGGATGCGGAACGAGTGTGTCCGCATACACGGACGATGTCACCGTCATAGTGTCTAGCCAGAAGTACATTGAGCTGGTTGGCAAGACTCTGAAGGACTATGAAGCGGTAACAGGATCGAAAATAAACCGGGAAAAGTCAGTGGGCTTGCGGCTTGGCACCTGGAGAAGCAAGCCCATGCTGTCCTCCAAAATAACATAGCATCACTTCCACACCCACCTTATTCATCAGAATAAGCCCCTGCGGACTTCCATCTCTTCCCCAAGATAAAAATGCAGCTCAAAGGTCACCATTTTTACATCATTGTCAAGATCCAGAGAGAATTGCAGAAGGTCCTTGACTAGCTTATGGTAAATGATTTCCAGGCTAGGTTCCAAAAGTGGTAGGAATGCTGAGACCAATGTATTGCCATGTAAGGTTACTATTTTGAAGATATTAAAACTTAGGTAAATAAGTTAGTTTTTATTAAACATAATTAGTGTGGGAACTTTTTGATACCATCTCATATATCATCATCATCATCATCATCATCATCATCATCATCATCATCATCATCATCATCATCATCATCATCATCGTTTAATGTCCGCTTTCTATGCTAGCATGGGTTGGACGATTTGACTGAGGACTGGCAAGCCAGAAGGCTGCACCAGGCTCCAATCTGATCTGGCAGAGTTTCTACAGCTGGGTGCCCTTCCAAAACGCCAACCACTCCGAGA
>NC_068983.1:80929093-80930143 GCF_001194135.2 Octopus bimaculoides
TTGTTTGTCAGTTGTTTGACCTTAACCAGTTGAGCATGTCCTTTGGTGGCTGACAATATGTGCATCTCTGATCATGAGCAGAAGTAGTTGGGGAGCATCATAGCCATGTGTTGAGAGGGATTCTTTGGGGTTTGAATAATTTACCTTTGGAAACATAGGTGTTTTGCACAACATCCTTAAACAAACCTTATTCAGGGACCTTTTGAGCGGGATGGGCTACTTGACCTGAAGAAAATTCTAACTGGGCCCCACCTGCGAGGTCATGCGCTGTTTATCTTGATATGAGATCACCATGTCGCGCACATATGGTTGTGATGCATGTGCCTGGTGTACCCTTATCAGACGGGTAGTCATGATGGATATAATGGGCATCGTATATTTTACCCCAGCGTCACTTTGGTGGCATGCACTGCTCTCTCACTCAATGATAATAATAATAATAATAATAATAATAATAATAATAATAATAATAATAATAATAATAATAATGATGATTTCAAATTCTGCACTAGGCCAGTAATTTCAGGTGAAGGGGCAAGTCAATCCCAGTACTCAACTGGTACTTATTTTATTAACTCCAAAAGGATGAAAGGCAAAGTCAACCTTGGCAGAATGTGAACTCAGAACATAAAGACAGATGAAGTATTGCTAAACATTTCGCCTGGCTTACTAATTATTCTGCCACGAGTGATTGTAGGAGCATTAGAAATGATCAAAACAGGAACTCAAAATTATTTGAGAATGTTTACCATCCATGTGAAGTGCAAAAGATTGTTTTAACTGGTATGCAACATGTACTTGAGAAGAGCAATATCGATGCAAGAATTATTACCACCCACATATTTTTTTGTGTGTGTGTTTTTTCTCATAACTTCATTTCATTTTGAAAATAAACAATCTGGAGTGTTTAGCTTAATGTATACTGGGGTGTTTTGCTTAATATTTAGCCTATCAATGTATACAATGAGATTTTTTTGTTCTAAAAGTTGGAAAGACACCCAACAAAACTAAATTGAAAGATGAAGAACTCATAATAATAGTATGAAGAAG
>NC_068983.1:80930153-80932734 GCF_001194135.2 Octopus bimaculoides
GAAGAAGAAGAAGAAGAAGAAGAAGAAGAAGAAGAAGAAGAAATTGTAGTCATACTTACTACAATGCAAACATTTCTAGCCCCTTCACACACACGCACAACGTATGTGTGTGCTTATAACATAAGATAATCTAGTTTTAAGCTTAGAAGATAAAGATGCCTATCAACTTAAAACTGTCTGACAATATAAAAGTGAAAAAGGAGAGATTAAATGTGTGAATCATAAACATTTTTATGACATAAAAAAAATTCCTAACAATGAAAACTAGATCAGGCTAAATGTTTGGTTCCACCAGTATGAATTTTCAAATGTTACATTTGTGCTGCCATCTCTAAAATTCATGGTGCTTTCAAAATCTCTGAGAACAACAAGATTCCACCATTTTTAAAGATGGTGACATATAGATCCCTGCACACTGTTTGAAAAATTCTACTGAGGAAACTGCACAAGTAATTAATGATTGACTAGACTAATTATAGTCTAAACTACACAAAATTTCCATCACTTACAAGGTGTTAATCTTGAAGATGCTTGCTCAAAGCATTCACTTGTTCTATCTTTCATTTCTCATTCTGCTACCAAAGTATATTGGTCTGAATTTTTGAGTTAAGTTGCTCTATGAACAGCATCAGTAACCAGTAAAAGAGAGAATAGCATACTATTGGGTATTGTAACTCTATCTAAATTTTGAAGTAGTAGATATGCTATAGCAACAAAATTGGACACCATTATTGTTAGATATATCACATGATAGTTCATATCATGTTGACTTATATTGTGATAATGTCTTATGTTGAAATGATTTCATGGAAATATAGATAGTGACAGCATGTTATTGAATTAACCCGTGTAATATGGTTATTTGATGTATCTCACAAATAGATAGTGAAGTGGTGGTGGTTAGAGTGAATGTATTTTTTTCTGAAAGAAGGGAAGAGAAATTGACGTTTCAGACAGTTGTCCTTTGTCAAAAAAGGAGGCAAGAGAAAAGGAGAAAAATGTCTAAGAAAACAAAAGTGTTAAGAATGAAGCCAATTAATCACAGTTTCATGTTATGAATAGTGCCACTTTTATTTTTGAAGCCTAAAACATTTTTTTTCTCTTCTCCATCTTTCTACTTGACAAAAGAGACTGTCCAAAATAGTAATTTCTATTCCTTTTCTTCAGGGCACATTACATTGACTTTGTACTCATACCAGTTTTTTTCTTTTCTTTTCTTTTTATGAACAACTCTAGATATACATTTTTATTCTGCTGTTGTAAATTAGCTGGATTATTGAATTAAAGTAATCCATCATCTGTTATGTATATATATATATATATATATATATATATATATATATATATATATATATAGCAATAGTATCTGCTATGAGAGTATGGAGGCAACTTAGGATATTAACTTGACTTCAGTTGTAATATATATCATATTTTTGCATTATTAATTGCTATTATTGTTATTAATTTAGTGCAGATCAGCCAACCTGATCAATGAAACATATGATTAAAAGGTTTCCAGCCTTGACAATCCAAACTTTTATTCAGATATACCTGAACTTCATAATCTCAGATTGGTTCCTTTTTTCTCGTAAAGGCTATCTTATTGGCTCACATGGTGGCAGCTCCCTTACTGGCCAAAATATTAGGATGTTAGTTTTTCTCTATGGAGATATGTCTTTTCTAAATGTTGATGATATGTTTGTTTTGAAAATGTTATCTCACATGTTGTTATAAGTGGTATAAATCCTGTTTACTCAGTGGTATAATACCTGTTACTGTTATAATGGCTTCTGAAGTGACACAAGTTAATTTCTATAGTGATTATGCTGAAACTTCTATATAAAGATCTTACAGTGGTTTTTTTCATTAAGATATATAATCATAGTGTTATTCATATGCATCAATTCTGTTGCGTTATTTTAGTACTAGAAGTCACAACATAAACATGCTTATTGTGATTGCTATATGCTGCAAATTGTACTTATACCTCTTTTCAATTTTTCCATTTGTTTTATAATCTTGCAGGCATCAATTCCAGATTACCAAACCCTATATTGATTTGCAATAATTGAGAAATAATGGTGAGCTGTGATATCCATACAAAATAATAACTTAGTATTGTGATTTTATGATACTTCAATATTGTACACCATTTAATTTAATTGGTATTGAAGGCTTAAGGTGATGAAGGTCCATCTTTTTTCTTTTTTTTTAGTGTTAATAAATGTATGGAAAGCTAAAAAGAAAAATCCTCATGATAACTGTTAGAGACTGTTTTGTTCCATCGTTTATATGGTGCTACTAGCTAAGAAGAATGAAACAAAATGAAATACAAATAAACTAATTAACTAAGTATGTAACAATTTGTATGACTTCTTTTAATTGATTCCATTACAATATCTCTTTTGCATTGTTACAAGTGTTGATTTTTGTCTGCTGAGTTCAATCTTCCTTTTCTAATTGAATAATGAAAGTGTCAGAATTAATGAAGTGCTATTTAATTTTAATTGATGTTTTTAGTATAAAACATAAATGAAAACATCCTATTTGCATATACCCATAATAAAGCAACCCTCCCCAC
>NC_068983.1:80933160-80939858 GCF_001194135.2 Octopus bimaculoides
TATATATATATAGGCATGATAATATACTTACACACACACACACACACACACACCAGTGCATACTAGAAAAGAAGACTGCGCTGGTATGGACATGTGATGCATATGGATGATGACTGTTGTATAAAGAAGTGCCAATCACTTAATGTGGATGGTTCTTGTGAAAGAGGGAGACCCAGGAAAACATGGAATGAAGTGGTAAAGACTGACTTCAGGACTTTGAACTCATGGAAGAGTTGATGAAGGACTGGGATGACCGAAAATATATAATTCTGCCTACCTTGTTGAAGATCTGCTTTGTTGAAGATCTGCCTTGTTGAAAATTTACTTACCTTGTTGAAAGAGAGATTCTGGTAACACAATGCATGTACACGCACACACACACACACACGCACACACGCGTACACACACAAACACACACACACACACACACATACTCACACACTGGGACCACCTACCACCTGATATCCTTCACCACCCTTCATCTCTAACTGCTTTATTCTCCTGCTGTAATTAAATAAGTGCTTATTTCACCAGCTTTCCCCTATACTAATTATTCTTCTTGCTACTCAGAAACATTTCATGTGTCCAGTCCTTCATTCTTAACACTGCTCTCTTCATCCACTCTTTACATTGATCACCCTCAACTACATGAATAAATCTCTTTCTCTCATCCCTTCCACCTTTCTCTTATTTGCTGTACTATTCTGCTGCTCTTCATCCCTCACTCTTCTTTCTGCACTGTCAAATATTTTATTTTCTATCCCCTACCTCCCTACCCAACTGCATGTATCATTGGTATTATACAAGGGAATTCATCTTTCTCTCAGGTTTTTTTCAGAGCATTGATCCTTTCTAGCTGGGTTATATCCATAGGTGCCCTACTTAACTAACCTCTGGCCAGAATCTCATGGCAAATTCCCTCCAGTCCCTGCATCTAACACACATCTGTCTCTAACAACTACTGCATGACAAAAGAGGCTCATGTCTGTCCTGCTTCTGCTCATGTGACCTCCCTCACTCCTATCCTTCCAGTTAGGCCCATCAACTATTGATGTCATTGACCATATACTTCCAGTTCATCTCACCTTCACAAATGGTCAACTCATCATCCCTTCTCCACCATTCTCCACATCACTCCTCAACCTTACCCAATTTCTACAGTTGTCATCTACTCTTCCCTACTTATCATTCCTCAACTTCTGTTCATTATCATATTTACTTCCAAACCCATTCGTCTATCTCTAACCATCTTTCATTCTTGCATACATTCTTACAGCCCCTAACTGGCATTGTGTCAGTTATGACGATAAGAGTTCCTTTTGATCCAATCAACAGAACAGCCTGCTCTTGAAATTAACTGAACATGTGACTGAACATTTCACAAACATGCATACACTTAACATAATTCTTAGGAAGATTCAGTACGACTCAGAACATGACAAGGCTGGCCCTTTGAAATACAGGTACAACTCATTTTTGCCAGCTGACAGAACTAGAGTAATGTGAGATAAAGTGTCTTGCTCAAGGACACAATGCACCACTGAGAATCGAACTTACAGCCTTACGATCATGTGCTGAATATGCTAACCACTAAGCCACATGCCTTCACCTATGGCATCTACTCATCTGCACACTCTGTTCTAACTACACTCACCTCTATTGAAGGTCTATCCTGACATTTCTTTTACCTCTTTCCAACTCCACCTCAGTCTCTTCCACCATTTTTTCTGTAATGTATGTAACTATACAACTCCTCTGCAGCAAGAAGAATCCTCTTCTCTCAGACTTTAACTCCTCCTCCTGTCCTAACACAAAGTCACCTTCCCACTCTACTCTAGATCCACTCAGTCTTGTAAATTGTGCAGCAACCTCACTCAAACTGATGTCACAATGAGAAGCACCCAGTGCATACTGTAAAGTAATTGGCATTGACATGGTCATCCAGCCATAGATATCATACCACAGCAGACGTTTGTGCACTGTGCAGTCCTTGGACCTGTCACAGATCTTGTTAAACCATCTTACCCAAATCAGTATGGAAAATGATGGTGATGATGATGATGATACAGTTTCATAATTTTTCGTTTTATGTCTCTTTTTTTTTTGTTTGTGCTAGAGTAGGTTGATCAGGTATCTTTTTTTGATTTTTAGGCACTATTTTTATGATCAGAGTCTCTTTCTTTCACTGTATTCTTGCCTACGAGGGCTGTTCATTAAAGTTTTCCCCTGACCCATTTTGAAAGGACTGGCATAATTATTGGCATAACTATTAGTCCTTCACTATATAGCCATCACCAATGATGATACACTTCTCCTATTGCTTTATGCAGGTGTGAAGACCACATCAGCAGAAGTCAATAGGTTGTATCTGGAGCCAAGACTTTAGCTTGGAAAGAAGTTCATCATCCCTTTCAAAAAAGACTTCATGGTTGGAAAGAGGTGGAAGTCAGATGGTGTGAGGTCAGGACAATAAGGAAGATGAGGAAGGATTTCATAGCTGCAGGAGTGTGCTTTCATCTGGGTAATATGTATATTATAAACTGGGGTGTTGTCTTGGAGGAAGCGAACTCCTTTGGTCAGCATGCCGCGTCTCTCTACTTTGATGGCATCCTGCAATTTCTGCAACAGAGAAGCATAATATGTCTCGTTAATTGTGGTGCCTTTTGCCAGAAAATCCATCATCCTATTCTGTACTTATCCCCAAAAGACTGAGCATCACTTTGCCTGCTGAGGGTTGGACACGAGCCTTCTTTGGAGGTGGTGAGTTATCATGTTTCCATTGCTTTGACTGGACTTTAGTCTCAGGATCATAGTGATGGACCCATGTTTTATCCTGTGTGAAAAGTCTGCCGAAAAAGTCCTCTTTGTTTTCTTGATATATTGCCAAAAGAACTTGGGAGCAATTGACACATTCCTGCTTCTGAAAAGGTGTGAGCATCCGGGGAATCCATTGTGCAAATGGCCGTGAATGATTTTTCCACGGACCCTACTCTTATCTTCACTTCTTGGGCTAGTTACCGAATAGTTATGCGGTGATCCTCCAAAATGGTGGCTTCCACTTTATGGATGGTGTCGTCATCAATGGTGGAATATGGTCATCCAGGAATAGGAGCAGTTTTCAATGATGTCCGACCACATTTGAACTGACGATGCCAGTGCTTGATTATGTCGTATGATGGTGCATGTTACCATAAACTTCTTTCATCTCATTGAAAGACTCTTTTGGTGTACGACCATTCAAGTATAAGAACCTGATCTCTGATCTGCATTCAACTGCTTCCATTATAACACCTTAGTCCTCTTCAGCAGCAGTAAAAGACAAACAAATACTAGTGGGAAGCTGCAATTTACAAAGTGACATGTAGAGACATGTAAAATTTTACCTGTATGAGTTCCATTTCCTGCAATAACTGGAAGTGGGTCAGAGGAAATTTTTAATGAACACCCCTCGTATTTTCAAATTACAGGGTTTTTATTTCACTACTTTGAGAGCACAGAGGTACAAAATGTAATGTTGCAGGCCATCCACAAGCTAAAACAAGGAACTAATTGAGAAGCTTTAGCAAATAGTTATGGAAAACCGTCGTGTAACAATCCAGAAAGTTGCTCGCGAAATGAGAATAAGCACAGTGAACTCCATGCATACCAACCTTCCCTATCTGATGTTGTCCAAAGCCAAGGGAAAGGCTAATACAGCCTGGCACCAGTGATATCGCAACTCATTTCTACAGCTGGGTGAACTGGAAAAACATGAAATAAAGTGTCTTGCTCAAGAATACAGACCACAGCTTGGTCTGGGAATCGGACTCACGACCTCATAATTGTGAGCCAAAAACACTAACTACTGGGTCATGTGCCTTCCTATCAAACCTTACTGTCTTTAAAAAATAAAATACAAACTGAAGGTTGTAGTTGTAGAAATAAAAAAATGAAAGCCTTTTATTATAGATCTGCTCAGTCAGAGGTAATTTGAGGTTAAACAACTGTAAAACAACTATTTCTTTATCTCACATGTATCATGCAGATAGAATTTGAGATAAATTTTGTACCATCTTAAAATAAGGAAAGGACCGATTAGGTAACATAGACCTGAATAACACTTAAAAAGCAATGATGATCACATCTGGAATTATTTTGAACATACCATATTTTCCAGCATACAAGCTGATGAAGCATATAGTGTAAACATGTAGTGTAAACACTCACATGTCAACACTATCACTCCAAATTTGGCTGCATTTGATATGGAATTTTTGGTCTGCTGAAGTCATCATAGTTTATAACTTATAAGTTAACTGACCTTTTTAAAGCTTTAAATTTTGGTCTGGAAAACTTAACTTGTAAGCCAGAAAAAACAAAAAGTCTAGGTTTGATATTCAGCTTTCAGACTACCAAAAAACATTCAGCCATCTCATGAAAAAAAAAAAAAAAGATAATAATATAAGTCCAGCAGGCCTTCACTTCACCCTTTGCTACAAAGTAACAATTACTTTTCTCATATAAAATGAATTTATTGTGGAAAAACTGAAAAATGTTGTTTTGTAATACTTGAAATTCATAAATTTCAGAGATTATAATTTAAGTTCATTTTATATTTAATTTTATTCCATGAATTTGAAAGAGGATCAAACCATAGCTTTAGGCAGTTACATTTTATCAGGACTTACATATAAAGTTATGATCTTTTTTTAATAAACTGATTAAAAATGTTCTTCATTCAAAAGAGTGTTTTTAATATATCTTTAAATAGATAATGCACATAAAAAGGAATAACTAATTAAATAGATTTTAAAAAATGGATTTTCTTTATTTTTATAATTTTTAAAATTTATTTTGTCTATATTACTTATTCATTATTTTATTTTTTATTTATTTTGCTAAGAAAAAGCAAATTAGAAAATATTAATATTTTCTGTAGTGATAGATTTTGATTTTGATGCATTAATAATAAACACACATGCACACTCACACACACACACATGCATACACACACTCACTCACACATGCATGCACACGCACACACATTTGTATATATATATGTATATATATATACAAACATACACACATACATACATGCAGATATACATTTATACATACATGCATGTACACACACATATACATACATATATACATGTATACACAGACACATACAGACACATACACATGCATACATGCATGCATACATACATACATACATACATACATATTAAATTGATAAACAATAAATTAGATCTTGTGTAATTTATCGTTGCTGAATACTGCAGTTTAATCTTTCTGTGAATTGACGAAGAGCAGACAAAATATTGTAAAACACTCTATTAAAGGTGAAATTTTATTTACATTACACCACACACACACCTGTACTTTCACATACAACCAGACATACATAATACACATACATGCACATGTTTAATACATATACATATACCAATATATCAATGTATAATGTTTCCATATAAAAACGTAAACACATGCACACAGATATGTGTAGGTATGTGTATATTATATAATGTATACTACTTATATGGGTCTCTGACAGCTTGCTTACCTACATATCATTGCAAACCTCATCTACAGTAAAACTGCTAAACACACACACAAACATGTATCTATATCATAGTGATATAAGTAAATATAAATATCCCCACACATATGTATGTGTGCACATGTACACACACACACACACACACACACACACACACACACACACACACACACACGTACACACACACACACATATATATATAAAGAAAAAGAGAGAGGGGAAGAAAGATTATCTCTACATAAAATTATTTATTCATGCAAACATTAAAAAATCATATACATGTATGTATATATTTTATGTGCTTGTGAGTATATCCCTTTAAAGTTTCAATATCAGAACATTTGTATATATAGTCATATATATTTTAATAACATGGAATCAGCCAGATTTATGTAAAATAAAAATATGAAATGTTGAACTATAAGTGACAAAAACAAAACAAAAAATGATAAGAACTTGATAAAATATTACTTTTCAGAAAAGTTCTTATAACAACCCATTTTACAAAATAAGTTGGATCTGTTTTTATAAAGAATAAAGAATATATCATCAAAATCTGCATCAAAATACTGACTATAAAGTTACTTTTGTCAGAATATAGGTTTTAGAATAATTCCTCACGCACACACACACACACACACACACACACACACACACACACACACACACACACACACACATATATATATATATATATATATATATATATATATACATACATGCACACACAGACACACATACATATATGCACTTACATACGTATGTGTGTACATATGTACAGATCCTAATCTATAAAAGTGAATACTTATATGTTTGAAGTATGTCTATTCAAAGTTGTGGCCTCAGTTTTACAGTAAGGTAGCTGAAATTTTGGATAGGAACATATCGTTTCAAGTCACAGACTACGTGAATTTAGAAACCATGTTTATTTTTGATGCATTTCTTTTGGGAAGTTCAGCTTGAACTGACTTCTGTATGGTTTAAATGTGACTATTCTGAGTGAATCAACATTCCAAGACCAACAGAAGACTGTCAATATCATTTTAAAGGAATTTATTTAAAATTATGTGAATTCCTCTGTATTTATTTAAGGTATTTATAAACCCAGGCAGGGTACTGCTGGTTGTGCATTATACATACATATATATACATA
>NC_068983.1:80940204-80941830 GCF_001194135.2 Octopus bimaculoides
ATATATATATATATATATATAATGTATTACATTAAGATGTGCTTTGTTGCAGATGGCTATATGTTGCATTCTATACGAGTTTTTCAAATAAATGCAGTATGAGTTTAGTTGATGGAATTTATAGCAAAGAATGGGATGGGATGTCTGAGCACATGCACATGAGTTTTCTAAATATAAAAGATTAAGAGATTTTATATCAAATTAAAAATGAATAGGTGACAAGTGGATTACTTCTAGAAGAACTGTGGTGTTTCTACATATGTTCAAGGAGAATTGCAATTAAATACTGAGGGAAACAAGAGAGGAGAGAGAAAATTAGGCTTATAATTGAATGTTGAAAGAAAGTAATAAAAAATTATTATTATTTTCCTACTTGCTGGATCTAGAGGAAAAGCAGTAGATATGGCTATCCTAGACTAGTGAGATTAATGCAAGGAAAAAATTCCAGAGAATTGACACTTTGAGAAGGAACACTTAGGCATAGTGATGAGTGCAACACCAGGTGGCTTTGGAAACAACAAGGCTGATGAGATAAGGAGAGATGAGTAGTTTGGGAATACTTGGATAGAGGTGGTATGAGCCCAGCCAGCACCAAGGAGTTGAGGGTTTCGTAATAGAGGTAGAAAAGGCAAATAAAGATGAGACAGCACTCTTTTGGGTCAGAGGCTAGGGGGAGTTTTGACAGTAACTTTATATCAGTCAGTAGGATAGTCTTTTTCTGGATGGAGTCAAGGATGTATTTCTGTACAACCATAGCAGCATTTTTCTAGATGTTAGAGTAATACTCCATTGTGGGACAATGTTATTTTTACCAAGTTTCTCCAAAGCAGGAGCCTGCTGGTTTGTGAATTAAAAGAGTAGGTCAGCAGTGCTGCTGACTTTATGAAAACCACACAGGTGACTGTTAAAGAGAAAGAGAGATTTAAGGTATTAGAAGATGTCATTCTTAATGACATCTTCTAATACCTTGAATTGTTAATGTTAATGGCTGCCACCATTACTCAGAGATGGCTATGGATGAAAAGAGGACAATACTGGACAAACGAAACAAACCCTAATAAACAGAATGACTGTTCATTGTCAACAAATATGAAATGTCAGTACTATAAAGTACAAGTGAGTGAGTGTTTAAACTTTTGTGCAAAAAGTTCTCAAAAAACCAAGTCTTCCTGTTATGCCTTTGTTCTGACAGAACTATAAACCAAATAATCAAGAAAATATATTTACTGAAAAACACAAACCACAAGTCTCAAAAAGATACATTCATAAGCAACTATAAGACACTTAGCTACTATTCAAATTTTTTAAAAAGTACATCTAAACCAAACATTCAAAACTATAGATTTTACTCTTAGCTGCACTTTGAATTTTTAATAACCAGGTGTCTAAAACATTCAAAATTACCTACATACCATAACTATGAAACATTTAGTCACCAGTCAAAATTATGGATTTGCCTATGCTGTTGTAAAGTACTATCTTGTGTTTTATTTTATCTTACTGTCAATAACTGATATTTTGAAAACTAAAAATTGTGAAACACTCGAAGTAATTTTAAATCAACCTTTTATAGGATTCCAAGTGCATTTTCAGTTTCATTTAGTTTTATTTCTACTTGTATGTGAT
>NC_068983.1:80942099-80943765 GCF_001194135.2 Octopus bimaculoides
CTACTACTACTACTACTACTACTACTACTACTACTACTACTACTACTACTTTGTTTTGCAATTATTATTCATTATTTTCATTTTTATTTTAGCATTGTATTTGTTATGATTCAATTATCATTATAAGTACTGCTATCCTTCTTATACTCGTTATTCATAATAATGAAAAATAACGTTGATTGCTGTTATTGTTATTGTTATTATTAATTTAAAGTTATTTCAATTACTTGCATTATTGATATAGCCGTATTATTAATAATATAACTAATCATCTCACCAATGTTTTTGCCTTTGTCTTTTACTTATGTGATTTATTAATATTAAAACTTCTACAAAATATTCTATTGTATATCTAAGTGATAAAAATATTTATCTCTTGTTCAATTTATCACCAGACAACTTAACAGCAGAAAATTGGCTGAATAAATACCTTTTTTTTAAAAATTAAATCCAAGACATTATAGTCTAGTGAAAAAACTGTGGATCTTTAATTTCCTTAAAATTTTGTGAGCCGGATGATTATATTTCCTAGCTTGCTTTAGTATGAATTGTCTCTGGCAGTTTAATTCAGTTTATTCCGCTTTCTTATCCTTTTTCTTTCTCACTGTGGTTAATGTATATTACCTGTTTATTTCCTAATTTATTTATTTACATTTTATCTTTAGATAATTTTTTAAATGCCTCTCCCCTTCTATAGATATATGTTCAAATGTAGTCTCTGTGCTATCTTTATTCTCTATCTCTCTTTCTTTCTGTAGATATTTTCATGGTTTTATATGGCTCTTATTATCATGTCTGTGATATATAGGAACAAACTTGTTTCCACCAAAGAATTCCACATGTAATTGACAGATGAGAGTAGTACAAGTATAACAAGGTCTGTGCACAATCAAGACCTTGTCAGATTTGGATCTCACCATCCTGAAGACGGAGGCTGGATCAATTCAATGTTTATTTGCTTCCATTACTGGTTGCATATTCTGGTGAACTGTATCTGCAACATTATGAAGTAACTTCGAGCCCTCCTCCCACCAAAACAGCTGTTGGACTTGTTACACCATATCTTCACCCCTTTAATTTTCTGTGTCTTTTGTAATCTGGGTACGTTTACTCTGTTAATATATAAATATCAATATATTCATACCTGAATAATCATTGTCTGAAAATGTTCAGTCTTTGCCTTCTCTCTATTTACATGTATATATGTATATATATTTTATTTGTTTTATTTGTATTTTTGCATCATTGTCTCCACACACACTCACAAACACACGCACAAACATATATATTATATAAGTGAGTAACAAAGAGGTACAGGTATCAATCCCTTATGGCTGTTTCCAACAACTCCTTTAATTGATTAATGAGAACATTACACAGTTCTGTATTTAAGAGATGAGGAATTATTTACATTATTTACATTATTTACATTTGACGGATATTTGTCCTCATCTTGTTTGTTGTTAACACAACGTTTCGGCTGATATACCCTCCAGCCTTCGTCAGGTGTCTCAATTTTAAGTATCTAATTCAACTGAGTCTTAATTGTATTTTATATACATACATACATATATATATATATATATATATATATATATATGTATATATATACATGTATGTAGATATAAACACAAGATATGAATATTTCAATATCATATATATATAT
>NC_068983.1:80943811-80944666 GCF_001194135.2 Octopus bimaculoides
TAACACACAAAATCCGTTAGATTCACTTCAACATGTAAATTTAATTTGTCAAAATATTTTCGTCGCTTTGAGACCGCAACCTGTTCACTGACAAAATTCTGTGCTGCATCTCAGTGAACAGGTCGCAGTCTCAAAGCGACGAAAATATTTTGACAAATTAAATTTAAATGTTGAAGTGAATCTAACGGATTTTGTGTGTTATTTTAAATGGCTTATAAACATCTTCCACGCTGCAATTGTTTTCGTTCCAGCACACGATCTCAGATCAGGTCACTTGCTATGCAAGTGCATCTCCGTAATATATAAATATAGTTTTAGGAAAAAGAACCAATGTTCATGAACTCATCAATGAAAATCCTACACTTCAGCCTGCACCTCTCCTACCTATGGATTACACTGGACTCTTCCTTTGATGATAAATCATTCCAATACATCACAACATTTGAACCTTTTGAACTTTTCTAAACTTTCTTGTACTTACCACTTTTTCCTATTGTCATTTCTCTCAATCCGTACTTGAACCTTTTCCTATATTCTCTCCCTGTTTATTCCTGTGTTCCTTTCTGTCGAAGAGTGTAGGCTCGAAACATAAAAGACTTTCTCACTTCCGAGTGTTAAACTAATACATCTGCTTGTTGTTTACATACCCATCTTCGTCTTTTGTTTTTTTTTGTAAATTCTCGCAGCTGATGAAGGAAATATTCTCTATGTGGCCTGTTTGTTTTCTGTGCTCTGTTTATGTTCTGTTTTTCATTTTTTCCACGTTTTTTTGTGACGTCCTGTACCCAGATATGCATCTATATATATATATATACATGTAGATGTAGGTATATACATATGCATATACTCACATAT
>NC_068983.1:80944676-80947165 GCF_001194135.2 Octopus bimaculoides
TTTCCACGTTTTTTTGTGACGTCCTGTACCCAGATATGCATCTATATATATATATATACATGTAGATGTAGGTATATACATATGCATATACTCACATATTATTTGTATCATTATTTTATATATATATATATATATATACATATATATATATATATATATACATATATATACACTCATATACATACATATATACATGCATACATACATATTATGTACACAGAAATATATGTCAACATTTGTATAGTTGTTATATACATCATCATCATTCTCAAATCCATTTTTCCATATTTGGATTAGATGAAGTTTATTGAGGCAACTTGTGCATCACCAGCCATCACCTGGCTCCAAGTAAGGTAATATTTCTCCATGATCGAGCATATTTTCACAGAATACTGAAAATGAAGGACACTGCTTGTCTGACAATGATGTTCACCTATATCTGCTACATGATGTCAAAACAAGGAGACACAAGCATACACACATAGTATATACATACATACCCACACGCACGTATATACTACTTGTTCCATGGTTGAGTAGTCAGCAAATAAACTAGTTCCCCCACTTGAGCAGCATGTGAGAAGCGTGTCTGGATATCTAGCAAAACTAAAAGCAAGAACTATCAAAGTTAGATGAGCTCCTTGTGGGCCAACAGTCATCCAGTTGGGGAAGGCAATGGCACAATGACAAACTACCTCAATGATCTCTGTCAAACAAACACAATGGCTTCATACAATGGGAGAACTCACACTTAATCAGAAAGATTATTGCAGCAGAGTCATCAATGTGCCACAAAAGTGTACAGTACATGACAATGATGACGATACACACACATACACACACACACGCACACACACGCACACATACACACGCATACACACACACACACACACACACACACACACACACACATGCACACATATATGTGCATATACAGGGTGCGATGGGTAAATTGTCACCCTCTTATAATTTTAATTTCACACATTTGCATTGTTTGTTTTTGATTTTGTCAACTACACAGTATAATAGGGCCAGTTGGGTACTGCCTGTGAGAAAAACAACACCATGACACAATTCACTCAGCCAGAAATTTGGAAACGACATGCTGTACTGTTTGACATTTGCACCGGAAGCTCCAGTATGAACATTTCAGAGTGTTTGAGTGTCAATCTGAGGACAGAGCAGAAGATTCGGAAGCAGTTGGATGAGTCTAATGGTGATTACAAAGGTATGACAGCTCAGAAAATTTACTCTGATAAGAGAAGAACTGAATTTGTTGGTGATATCCAGGCCATGATTGACAATGATCTCTCCAAATCAATCAGGTCTATTGCCAGGGGCATGGGAGTGTCTGAATTTCTTATCAGGCAGGTAGTGCATGAAGATATTCGGTATTCCTCACAGAAGATGAGAAAGGGTCAATTTTTATACCAAGCCATCAAGAGAAAAGACTGTGCTACAAAGCTTTTGAACAAACTCAAGTATCCCCTCCAACAGAATGTGCTTTGGTTTTTCTCAGATGAGAAAGAATTCTGCCAGGATCTGATGGTGAAGACATAGAACAACTATTGGATTACTGTGTCCCCAAAATGTGTACTGAGAATGATAAAAATCAAACATCCAGTCAACATTATGGTGTTTGGAGTGATCACTACATTCATCTTTCCACACGGCCACATACTTGATATGGAGGCCTACATCAAGTGCCTGGAGGAGGTAGTGCTGCTCTGGGTGAAAAGGGTGTCTGCTGGAAGATCCTATGTCTGGCAAGAAAACTCTGCATCATACCATATAAGCAGGAGAACCCAGTCATGGCTGTCAGACAATTTCTGCAACCATATGGGGATTACGAAGGTATGGCAGCTCAGAAAACTCATTCTGATCGTTTTGATAAGAGAAGAACTCCTGCATTTGTTGGTGAGATCCAGGCCATGATTGACAACTATCTCTCCAATATATTATATATATATATATATATATATAGATAGACAGATAGATAGATAGATAATATTTGTAGTCACTTTAAGGGATCAATGCAGTAGTTATATATACATATATAATATGTGTGTGTGTATGTGTGTGTGTGTGTGTGTATTCTTTCTTTTTATTCTTTTACTTGTTTCAGTCATTTGACTGCGGCCATACTGGAGCACCACCTTTAGTCGAACAAATCGACCCCAGGACTTATATATATATATATATAATAATATTAGGGACAAAATTCAAAATTACAGGTAAAAAACTCAATTAAAATCAATTTATAAAAAATTAAAATTAAATTGAGCCTTATAGACAAAGTATATATAAAATATGTAGTTTTAGGGAAAATAACCAATTTTCAAGAACTCATCGATGAAAATCCACTATCACATATAGAAAAATTAATAATTAAAAGCACAATAAATGAGTATAATATAAAGTAAAGTAAATATCATAAGATAAATATAATAAATATAATAAATTACGGAAAAATTTGGATAAGTACTGTT
>NC_068983.1:80948286-80948992 GCF_001194135.2 Octopus bimaculoides
TATCTATCTATATATATATATATATATATATATATATCTTTCTCTTTATATATATGTATATATGTATGTATGTTTGTGTGTGTATGTGTGTGTGTATGTATGTGTGTGTGTGTGTGTGTGTGTGTGTGTGTGTGTGTGTGTAGGTATAATTCATATGATATATATATGTATATTTTAAATAATATATTACATGACTTCACAGTTATCTTTAATGCTGGCACTCTACAAATAATGAATTGTAACCACAACTCCCACTTTTATTTACTGTCAAGAAGCATTAATGTTGCTATGAGACCTTAAATTTATAGAGGGAAATGGGAAGTAAAGTGTATCATGTAATTTCCAAGAGCATTATTAATATGAGAGAAACTTCTAAATAGGAATGTCGACTGAGTCATATATTCAAATAATTGAAAACTCATTTTTACACCCTGGTTCTTGGAATGAACCCACATGTGAGCATAATTATATAGAAACATCTATGAAAATCTCGCAGCAAAAATATTTATTTCTCTCCTATTAAGATAAGGCTACTATCTGTAATTTTCTTCGAGTTACTACTTTGAAAGAAATGATACATACTTATCTTCTATTATATAGAACTTAAATCTCAGTGCACATTATAATGTCAAGATTCCAACCCAAATTTGAGTATATTTCTTTCTTTTTTCTCTTTGCCTTTTTTTTTTCTTTTTTTTTTTTTTTT
>NC_068983.1:80949002-80953972 GCF_001194135.2 Octopus bimaculoides
TTTTTTTTTTTTCTTTAGCTAATACTTGACCTCATGGAAATGAGATTCTTTTCAAAAGAAGGCAATCAGAATTGGAAATATCGGACTTCCCCACAAATGCTTTTAGAATTTTTTTCTTCTTAAAATTAACTCTAAGACTACCTGCTTTCTCTCTCAGACATGCATTTTTCAATAGAAATTTTTCAACCTTTAGCACTATATTATTTCTTTCTATTCTTGATTCAGTTAAGAAGACTGACATGATTCAGAATAAGATTTGAATGTTTTGAAATAGTGAACAGAAAAACGTGCTTGTCTCTTTAGAAAATAATTAGTTTTGTTTCTATCATGTGGCAGAATGCATAACTCATGCAAAAATAAAAGTAATGTGAATGCAATTTCTTTAAAACAGATGTAATTGCATTTCTGTCAGTAAAAGGACATAAAAACTGTAGTCTTGATTGTGCACTACAGACAGTAGAATAAAGAACATTGAACAGTGACATTTCAGCCAATTGAAATTCAGGCAGAAAGGTTGAACCTGATTCTCTTGAATTCATGCCTCATCAATTTAAAATCAATTTTTTACATGGGTTAGACATGTCTAGTATTCTGCGTTTAACTGTGGTCAAACTGCCCACCATACAGAAATGATCTAGGTGGCAGATATTCTTAATGTCACTAAAGATATATTAAGCTGCCAAGCACCAACTATTCTAGCTTGGAGCAAAACAGAATTTTAATTTTGATTGTTTGTTCTCCAAGACATGTTTTATTTATATATTTAAAAACTCTTCCTCATATATATCCATCTATTTCATGGAGCACAAGTCTATGAATTTTCTGTTGCTTATCTAATTGACTGTGTTTAATTCATTCTAACCCAACTATTCTAGGTGATGTTTCTCTGTCAAGTATTGCATCATTTTTTCCTTTTGTATGTGTGTGTGCAATGTCGTAGCTTTTAAAGGCACATATAACTTAGCACATTGTATGAAAAATAAAGTTCTTTGTCACAACACAGGAGCAACATTTTCTTACATATATTTATCAATCATATTACACAGGTTCCTCTACATGATTGCTTGAACTGTTAAAAAAAGCAGCTAAATCTTCCTGAAATTATACCCTGCCTTCTTTAAAATGCAAGGACTCATGGTATAATATAATCCTAGATTACACAATACCCAAGAGAAGAACAAAGCTGGGATACTTTTGATCCTCATTGGTTCATTCAATGAGGAGTGACCTAGGGCTAAAAAATAACAATTTATACAATGCCAGCTTTCCTGATCGCACAAATTATATCATTTTTACAATACAGCCATATGGAAGAGCACACTACAAATGCTCTGAAATAGACCAGTCTTATTGACTTTGAAATACTAGACTGTTTGATGATTTAAAGCTTGTTACAAACATTCCAGACCTTCTTCACAGCAACATAGGATCCAATGTACTCAAAATTTCTAAATTCCATTTGTTGTGCGACATTCTTGAAACAATTTGGAATGTGACTTTCATCCTCATTGAAAGTCATGTACCTAGTCTTCTTTGCACTGAGAATCAGATCAATTTTAGCAGCAGTATTCTCAAGGTACAAGCATCAGGTTTCTCATGAAGGTTCAAAATATTTGCATCTTTGAAGACTTATGGATTTGGAGGCCTCTTACTTGAAAAACAACAGTAAGGTGCATTAAGCTGTAAAACAATACTTCATAACATATTCCTCTAACGTATGGTATCATAAAAAAAAAATCACAAGCAAAAGAACAAACACTCACTTCAAAGTCTTTTTGTTCCTGTTAGTCAATAATTATAAAGTAAACATCCACAAACCCATATGAGGAGGTGCTGAAATGTTCCTGGCTCTAAGAGTATCACGAAAAGCTTGGTGTAAGGCCCAACCTTCTGAGTTCTTTTACAGGGTTAAGAAAAACTGAAGGACCGCTGCAATAAGTGTGTGAATCTGGGAGGGGAATATGTTGAATAAAATCCTAATTAACTGATCCTCCTGTATTTTCTTTTACCTAAAGCCAGGAACCACTCAGCACCTCCTCATATATATTCTGATCCAATAATTTCTGTTGAATGCTTTCATGCCATTTACTTGGATTTATACTCCTCCAATAAGTTTGAATTAGATTCTAAAGTATTCCCGTTGCAAAACCTATAAATTCTCCCTTCTGTTTCACTTTCTGAGATCGATCCATTGATACTTTCATTACCAATGTCAAAATTATTTTCACAATTAGAATTTGACACATTCTACTTGAATTCACTATCAGTTATGCTGATTTCTTTTTTTATCTGTTGCAGTCACCATTCCTTCATGTTCATAGTTACTACTAAATCTGAAGTTAATATCCTTTTTAAAAATGGGAAACTTACAATCTTTTTTTTAATATTCACTTATTTCTTTATGTGTGATGACTCCATTATGTCACATCAAAAATTTTGATAATTATCATATGAACATTTTTATTGAAATGTTTTAATTACATTTTTAATTTAAAATTTAAATTTTTAAAATGCCTTAAAATATATTTTCCCTTCTTTAAAAGACTATTTAGAAGATAATTTTTATTGTAATATTTTCATTATATTTTATTCTAAATTTTCATTTATCTATGTAAATATAATTTCATTATTATGTTACTTGTCTATTGTGTTACTCTAGTGACAGCAGAAGTAGTGACATGGTCATGAACCAATGTACACTTGCAATAGGAGTCAGGTGGGAAAATGTTGAAAAACCTTTACACAATCTCAACTGTTACTTCTTCCAAATATCTCACTTTCCTTGGACAATAAGCTTGCTTTACTTGTGAGATATTTCTATCCATACAATCACTTCAAAGTCATTTTATCCTTGATATAGTCAAAAATTTCGAAACGAACATCCAGATATCTACTGAGTCAGTCTTTCCTGTAGAATGTTGATTTTCATAAAGTTCTTTAGTAACAAGTTTTTGCTTTATGTTTTATGATCAAGCAGAAAAACAAATGTTTTACATGTTACTATGTTGTTGTTATGGTCTTACATCAACCTTGACCAAGTAAATCCAGGATCAAAGGTATCCCAACTGGGATTATCCTGTTTTTAATTGGTAGGGTCTCTAGGACTACAATATCTAATGTGTCCAACCCTTTTTAAGATGTTATGCTGTAATTTGAGATACATTAAGTTGTTATTTTTAGCAGGCTAGTGACAACATAATGTGTTCGTTATTGGCTCAATAGAAATAGATGATCATTTTTGTTATCGTTAAACTTGAGGTGCAATATTAAATCAAGTGTATTCACAGCTGTTGTGAAGGAAAGACAGTTAAGGCAGTATAAACTGAATAGATGATATCTGCTGTGTGGAGAAAGTTTCATGGGTTGGTATTTGTAGTAAAAATAATACAAAGAAGACTGAGATAACTGGGCCTCACAGATAAAATAATTCTATGGTTGAGATGAATGGAGACACAGTGAATTGCACACCTGTTCAACCCATGTCACTATAAAAAGACCTGATGAGATTGTTATGGCATTGCATTCTGCTTTTGAATAAAACAAATTGTTGTACCTCTTTAGTTCATTTGAACTAATGTGCAGTTTATTTTAAATTGGGTTCATAGTTGAAATTTATTCAGTTCTAAAATATTTCTTTAAAAAATGCAAACACATATTCATATTTTTATAGCTAACACAAAAATAGGCAAATATGAAAAAGTAGATGCAAAAATATATACAATTGCTTGAATTCAACTGGTATAAATTTGTTTGCTTTGCATTAAGGAAGTGATAGCCTTATCATAATTACAAAACACTGAGTCAGCAAATATGTGGCTATGGATGTGTTTATCAGTCATAGTAACAGAAAGTAGTTTATCACCCAACTGATTAAAGAAAACGACTACATTTTCAAATCAACATCACAAAATACTTAATGGTTTTTGGGCTGAAACCCATAATAAATTACTCAAGAAACATCCAAAATGACTTCAGTACAACACACCCATTCAATTTAAATGATATACTTCCATGTAGGATCAATTCTGTCATCTTGAAAGACCTGAACTCGATAAAGTCTGGTTCTTCCAGCAATGCTATTTCAAAAATTTAGTCAATGATCCACATAATAAACAAGGTACAAAACTTGTAAAATCATACAAAATTATCACTGATCTTGAAATGAACTGGACTGGACTTTGGTGATGGCAAGCAGGATGTCCTCTTTTTCCATACATGTCAAGTCACTCAGTGCTGTTGCTGACACTTTCAGTGATATTCTCATTTTGGAAGCTGTGATCCATCCATCAAGTGCTGTGACAAGAGTTAGGAAAAGCAAGTGGCTAAAACATGTATCACTGCAAGACACATATATCTTGGAATTGGTAATGATAGGAACAATTAGAGTTGCTGTAAATCAACAAAGGTTTTTATCAACATCATCAGGTTGTTGGAGATATCTGAAGTGACAGGCAGAGTGGGCTCTACTTCATAACTATGGCAGTGAATTGGTTTGGCAGTCATCCATGGTAATGTTCTATGTGGCAGTGTGTTGTGGGATAATGAGAAAGAATTAAGACAAATTTCAAACCTAACCCTGTTAAATACAATCACATGTAGCTTACAATGAACGTTTTTAGAGGTATTGATTTTCTTTTAAATATTATGAATGATATTAAAACTACCAATATTTATTGATCATTGTTTCAGGTATTTTGTTCATATTTCATTAGATTTTATTCCCTTCTGAAAATGGGTTTTTCATTTCAACTTTTTCTTTTGTTTTAGATATTAGGGACTATATATATAAAATGTATTATTTTTTAGAAGAAATATGATCACCATTTAAAATACATGTGTAGCATTGCATTTGCTTTTGTCTTATATCTTGGTAGTACAGTACTGTATGCTAGTGCTCCACAACCTTTTTTTGCTTGCGGTACAATTATCTTCTTTTCAAAATTTAGCAGCACATCTAGACTAAAAATATA
>NC_068983.1:80954138-80958095 GCF_001194135.2 Octopus bimaculoides
TATATATATATATACATATATATATACACATACATACATACATACATACATACATACATATACTTATATTATGGGCTTCTTTTAGTCTCCATCTCTGCTATTTACAAGGCTTTGGTTAGCTGGGGTTATAGTAGAAAACACTTGCCTGAAGTGCCACATAGTGGAACTGAACTTAAAACCACATAGTTGGGAAGCCAGCTTCTTATCTACACAGCCATACCAGCTTTGAAGGTTATGTCTTTTAATGACATTAAACTTTTAAATAGTTTTATCAGCTGAAAGAAATAGCAACATTCCATGAGAATAAAAACATGAATCTTACAGAATTTCATGTTTGTAAATGGCTTTCAGGCCTGGCAATTATTGTGGATTAACAACTAATTTAAAGAATTTGAATTTGCATCTTCAAGGAAAATTCAGCTGATACATATACTAGTGATGTATATTTGCCTTTGAAACAAACCTATGACTGTGGGAATGCCAGCTGGAGAGATCAAATGATACTTGTTCCTTTACACTTGGAGAGACCAAATCTACAAACAGCAACATATTTGTGATGTGATATTTAACTTAAAAATATTATTTTCCCTCTAGTTTTGCTGCCATTCACTCACACACAAACCAAATAATGATCAAATGGAATTTGTTGAGATGCAATGTGTTTATCTATTAAGATGAAAATTTTATGTACAGTTGTACAGAAAATAATATCTTAAACTTGTACATTATTCCTGACAGATCATGCAAAGATATAACATTAATACTTTGGCAGCACTCATACATGTGAGCAACAATTTTCAAAAATGAAATACATGAAAAGCAAATTAACAGTACTCATTGGAAAACGTCGTAGTTCTGACTTCAGTCAGTGTTGAAAAACTTTTGAGTGCCAAACATCGTCAAGAGTCATGCTAATTATGTCCTTTACAACATTAATGTCAAGTTGAATAAAATAAACTTAAACCACATTTCTTTTGTTTTTATTATTATTATTATCATCATTTGAGGCAGTGAAATGGTAGAATTGTAAGCATGCTGGACCAAATTCTTAGGTGTATTTCGTCTGTCTTTATGTTTTGAGTTCAAATTCCGCTGATGTTGACTTTGTCTTTCATCCTTTCAGGGGTTGATAAATTAAGTACCAGTCAAGCACTGGAGTCGATATAATCAGCTTCCCCTTTACTTTAAAAACTGCATCAAAATTTAAAATCATTATTATTACCTTCATTTATTAACTATTAAGTATAATAGTTCAATAGACAAATATGGTTGGCCATCAACCCACAGAATTTACTCTTGATCTTTAAGGCAGCTAACTCCTTGTATTATGTGTCAAATGATTTGTCCTACTTCTATGACCTGATCACTAACAATACCACTGCATCTGGAATATTGGAGTACTTTTAAACATTGGTTTCCTTCAATTTATTCCCTTTCATTTTGAATTTGCAGGCAAAGTGGCTACACTGTTAATTATGTAAATGTTAAAAGTTATTCTAAAACAATATTTGTAAAACAAAAACATCAGACATTTTAACAGTTCCCCCAAGATCTTTACTTTATCAACTATTAGAAAATATGATCTCTATTATACAGAAAATTATCACTAGCCAAACACTTTGTATGAGACCATTAGTTTGAAATTAGTATAAAAATAAAAAATTACTTTCTCTCTCTTCAGAAAAATTTAAAGTGGCAAATAAGCTTCTTTAAATAATAAAACAACAGCTTTTATCATAGTTTACCATAATACTTAACTGGATTTTAAAAAAATTCTTGAATTAATTCAAATGATGTTATTTTGACACAGATTTGTGTTATCAGCAAGCAACACAAGAAATAGTTTAGATTTAATGGTGTCCTTAGAAATACCATTAGTAATGACTAGATCTCTCTCACTTAAGTGTATGCTAGTATAGGCTTGTTGATTTGTTACTCAAAGATGAAATCTATGAAATATAATCGATTTTCATTGAAAAACATTCATCAAAATTTTAGATATGTTTAACCTGAGTTTTTGTCATTTATGTTGTTGTTATAGTTTTAATGTTTTTCAATGTTCTGCTCAGATTATTATTATTATATTTTTTTTTGTCATCCTTCAAGTCTTGACATAGATAGTTTATAGAAGACCTTTTTTTGAAACTATTGTTTTTATTTTTAATTTTGAAGAATTCATCAAAAAGTTTGGTAATCTAAGAGAAGTTTATTCAATTAATGGTCAGTCTAGTGGAGAAATAAATGCCTGATGGCAATCTGTGTTTATTTAGGAAATATTTTATATATTTCTATACGTGAGTGTGTGCATGACTTAGTGTCTAGTGAAGGTAAGATAGTCTATAATATCTCATATCACTTTGTTAACTTCAATTTCAGCATAAAAAGCAATCTTTCTAAAATACTGGTTTCAAAATTTGGTACAAGGCCAGCAATTCTGGAATAGGAAGTAAGTCAACTACATTGACTCTATGGTTCAACTGGTACTTATTTTATCGACCCTGAAAGACAAAGCCATCCTCAGCAGAATTTGAACTCCAAGCATAAAGACAGATGAAATGCCGTCAAGCATTTTGCTTGGCATGCTAATGATTCTGCCAGCTTGCTGCCTTGTTTCAAAAGCTAAGTTGACCTCAGTGAGATTCGATCTTAGAATGTAAAGAGCTGCTGGAAAAAATACCACAAGGCATTTTGTGAAATGCTCTATTCATTCTGCCAATCCAACAGCCTATTGATCTTGCATTAATATTGATTTCTAACATAGGCACAAGGTATCAGATATAAGGTTTACCTATATCAATTATATTAACCTAGTAACTGAATGATAGTTTCTTTTATTGATATCCAGGAGTATGAAACACAATATTAACCTCATCAGTATTTAATACAAAGTGCAAAAAGAAATAATTAACTACTATAAAGCATTTTGTCCACTGCTCAATCATTTCTACTAATTTACAACAATTTCGGTTATCATCATCATCATTGCTGCCACCACCACCACCACCACCACCACCATCATCGTCATCATCATCATTGTCGGTTTACATGTACTTTTTTTTACACTGGCATGGGTTGGTTGAGTTGTCAAATACTGAATTCAGTTTTCCTTTAAAGCTACTGGTTTCCTCCATGGGTTTTGGACCATGACTTACTCATACAATGAATATGAAGTGAATATAAAATGAATATGTGTGTTTTAAACGTGTATCAAAACTCTTGTAATACTTTAAGACTTAAACACTAAGGACAAAATCTTGCAGATACCCTGATAGAAGATATTGAAAAATGTTGGAAATGAAGCATAGCACATAACACCAAAAGTGGCATTTTAAAGAAAACAGTGAAACAATGATGCTGAAGAATATTCTTTAAGTGTACTGTTAAAAGCCAGTATATCTTAGAGTTATACACAGTCTTCAAAATCACACACATTGTATATAGTGGAAGTATATTTACAATCAAAAGTCCAAGGAAAAGAGAACATTTATGGTGAATTAATGCAGAACTTACAGCTCTTGTACCCTGACTATGTTTTCTCATTTGTACCTATTATCATAGGTGTATTAGGTTATGCACCAACAAAACATACAATCATATATTTACATACATGCATACATACATACATACATACATACATACATACATACATACATACATACATACATACATACATACATACATACATACATACATGCATACATACATACATAAATATGTTGTGGGCTTCTTACAGTTTTCATTTAGCAAATTGAATCAAGGCATTGGTTGGCCTGAAGAGAAAGTTGAAGACACTTTCCCAAAAAGCTGCACAGTGCAATTGAATGTAAAAATGACATAGTTGCAAAGCAAACTTCTTAACCAAAAGTGCTATACCTATCTATCTATCTATCTATCTATCTATCTATCTATCTATCTATACACACCCACACTCACATCTACACACAATCACACATGCAC
>NC_068983.1:80958705-80967660 GCF_001194135.2 Octopus bimaculoides
GTGTGTGTGTGTGTGTGTTTGTGCATGTGTGTGTGTGTCTGTGTATGTGTCTGTGCATGTGTGTGTGTGTGTGTGTGTGTGTCTATGTGTTTGTGTTTGTCCCCTGTTACCATAGCAGTTTAGCAAAAGAGACTGAGAGAATAAGTACCTAGCTTTAAAAAAAAATATTGTGTAGATTTGTATGACTAAAATTCTTCAAGGCAGTGCTCCAACATGGCCACAGTCAAATGACTGAAACAAGTAAAAGATAAATTACAAAATATAACCAATATTTAAAGACAATAACATTGTGAGTTATTACACTAGAAGCAGTGTATATTCAGCTGAAACAGTCTTCTTTACATATCTTTATTTTCAGTTTTATTTTCAACTTGACTAACGTGGTAGTCTTTTATTTTTATTTTTGCTTTGTTTTTTTATTCATTTGCTTTAATTTACTGATTAGTTATTAAAATCATTATCAAGTTTTTGAAAATTTGTATAAATGATTTAATATAATGAACTATAATTAGGATTTATGTTTGTCATTTGCCAAAATAAATTAGTAGTTTGTAATTTAAAAACATTTAATACAATTGCTGAGTGATAATAAACCCCTCAACTTTACCCTGTTATTCAGGCACAATAAGTCACTAGCATATTAACCTTATAAATTCTAACCAAAATAATTTTTTTAAATCATGAAAGTAGTTAAAATGGTTTTGTTTAATTTCTCTATTAGTTGATAAACTAAAGTAATATTAACAGGCTACATCAACTACAAAAAACATACATATAATGTAAGGCTTCATTTTCACTATCATTACCATCATCTTTGTTTAACATCTGCTTTCCATGCTAGCATGGGTTGGACGATTTGACTGAGGACTGGTGAACCAGATGGCTACACTAGGCTCCAATTTGATTTGGCAGAGTTTCTAGAGCTGGATGCCCTTCCTAACGCCAACCACTCCGAGAGTGTAGTGGGTGCTTTTATGTTCCACCGGCATGAAGGCCAGTCAGGTGGTACTGTGCTGATATGAAGATTAATGTATATTGGTGTATATCTACATTACTGTGCTTGTAGAGTGAAAAAGTATAGAATTAATCTTCAAGGAATCTTTATCAAGTTCTTCCTTCCAGTGTATTTGCTGAGAGGTAACTGTTAGTGGCAAGAATGGCTTGTGTAAACAGGCCACCTTTCAGCCCATACCTGTCAGCTGGAGGTCTCAGCTTGGAGCAGGCACTTACTTATCCTTGGTAGTCAGAGTAATACTAGATTTTTTAGGGTTTTTTCATAGGCTCTAGATAACTGTCCTCCTTTTGGAACATCTCATTTAATTCCTTTTCTATATTGTTGCTTTCCATGCCTGTTTTTCATGCTATGTTAAAAGCACCCAGAACACACTATAAAGTGTTTGGTATTAGAAGGGCATCCAACTGTAGAAATCTTGCCAAAACAGACAATGGAGCCTGGTGTGAACCCTGATCCTACCAGCTCAGGTCAAGCTGTCCAACCCATGCCAGCATGGAAAACAGACATTAAATGATGATGAGGATGATGATGATGATGATGAGTTCTGTGTAAAAACCCATCATTTTTGTAATTTCTCCTTGTAATGTACTCTCATCAATTGTCCTTGTGACAAGTAAAGCAATTATAATTATTCTTTTTCGAAAGTCTTACTTTTTATTGCATGCTCTCATTGCACAACTAAGCATGGTTCTGTGTGCCTTAGCTACATGCATAAATGCACAGTGTCTGGTAATGCTATGTTCTGCAAGTTGTATATGTGTGTAAATCCTGTGGTTTTAGCTAAATATTTGTCATCAGCTTTTTAATAATTCCCAAAGCAGCCACTATTATTCTAGTGATTGCTTCTGTTGTATTATTATTATTAGTAGTAATATTATTATTGTCGTTTTTGTTATTTTTATCAAAAAGTACTACTGTAGGTCATTTTCTCTTATGAAGTAGCTTGCATGTAAGCTTATTTTCCTATTTACATTTGTTACAGTGGCTGTACTGTCATAATACAAACAAAAACATAAGCATATTCAGTGACATCTAGCTAAACAATTGAAATTAAAGTACATAGGTTAGTATATTCTAAGAAAAATAACAACATCAGAAATTGTGATCACTGTTCACAGATTCAATGTTATAAAATATATAAAATATATAAAATAGAATAGAGTTTAACTAAACTCAATTTAAAAAGCCATGTCTGTTCTTCAAATGAAAGAATTGTGTTTTTCTACTTCAAAGAAACTTAGAATTACAGAAAAGGAAGAATGCTTTTTAAAACAGCAATAATGGTTGAGTCACTGTCATTCAGAAAAATTATAGTGTACTTAAAAATGCATCAACTGTGTACCTTAAAAATGGTAAAACCTGGATAATAGAGGAAAAAAACATTTACTTTTATCAAATGAAACCAAAATGGAAAATTGTATTCTATTGTTGCCTATATTTTAAAAAGGATTTTTATATTACATCTATTATTCATTCAAATCTAAACCAGCTGTAACCATCAGTTTTTCAATAAAAACATTAATTAAATTTTAAAAAAATCATGTAATCTTTATGCATTATACACACATATGTAGGCATGTGCATATGCACATTCGTAAATATCAATATACCTGTATATATTTTCCATTTATGGGTGGAGTTCCTTACAATTTTTGATAAAGACAACATTAATACACTTGCAGAAATAAAAGACATAAATAATAAAAATAAGTCAGAAAAAAATAAACCAAGTTTATTTATAAAGAGTATATCAATCCATTATCAAACACTATTTACTTAGCATCAAATGGACTAAGTAGGCAAGTACAATGAAGTCTGAAAGATTGCAAAAGACTAAATCTATCTTTCTATTGCTCTCTCTCTCTCTCTCTCTCTCTCTCTCTCTCTCTTACTCTCTCCTATGTCTCTACATTTACCCTCCTACCTTCTCTCTTTCGCATATGATATATATGTACATACATATATATATATATATGCACACACACAGACACACACACACACTCACACACACACTCATGTGTATACTGTAATTGTGTACATATGTGCAGAGAAGCATACACACATACGAACCAAAATATAAACCCCATATTCTCTGTTATATGTAATTTTATGCTATGGATTTTGCAATTTTTCTATGGAAGTACAACAAATGCTTGTGTTCAAATGCATGTTCATAATTTTTGCGTGAATCATATTATCTGTGTCAGTTATGCTGGAATGACGGGCTCTTTTGAAAATTTTATTTTGCCAAAGAATTCTAGATTAACGTGACAAAATATAATAATAATAATAATAATAATAATAATAATAATAATAATAATAATAATAATTTCAAATTTTGCCACAAGGGCAGCAATTTTAGGGGGAGTGGATGAGTCGATAACATTGACCCCATTGTTTAACTGGTACTTATTTTATCGACTCTGAAAGGATGAAAGGTAAATTTGACCTCAGTGGATTTTGAACTCAAAATGTATCAACAGGCGAAATATCACTAAGCATTTCATCCAGTGCATTAACGTTTCTGCCAGCTCACCACCTGAATAATAATAATAATAATAATAATAATAATAATAATAATAATAATAATAATAACAATAATAATAATAATAATAATAATAAAGATAATAATAATAATAATAATAATAATAATAATAATAATAATAATAATAATAGTAATAGTAATAATAATAATAGTGATAATAATTATAATAACCTTTTTTCATTATAGGCACAAGGCCTGATATTTTGAAGGGAAGAATAAGTCGATAACATCAACTCCAATGCTCAACTGATACTTATTTTATCAATCTTGAAAGGATGAAAGGCAGAGTTGACCATGGTGGGATTTGAACTCAGAATGTAAGGATAGAAGAAATGTGAATAGGCATTTTGCCTGGTGTGCTAATGATTCAGCCATATTAACCAGTGTACAGTAGATATTGGCCAACTCTGTCATGTTTTGATTAATACTCCACTGGTGCTAAAACTTTGCATTCAGAGGTTAGGTGGGCCACTGTTTCAATCTCATCATTGCTTAGTCAGAGTCGGGGAAGGACATCACTCATAACATTTTACAGTGTACCCAAAGTGAGCATGAAGAAAATAGAAAAGGTGGTGTCCACAATCTTCTCCAAAGCCTCCACAATTGCTAGGAGGAAAAGAGAAGGATATCTTCAAGCCAGACACCTGACCATTCTACTTGAAATAGCTGGTGATGATTTAAAATTTGATTGTGGACAAAATTTTGCCTACAGGTCAGGGTTTCCTTCTCCCTTGTTAAAGATTGTACTATAACAAATGCTTATTTGTTATGCAAGAGAGTAAAAGGATCTTTTATAATACAAAAGGCAGCTAGATATATCTAAGGAGCAATCTAGTGTGTGCCACTAAACTAGGTTTGTAACTGAAGTACTGAAATAAATCATAATGACATTTCAGGAAAATAACAAGGTAAAGGAAGAGATATGGAAGTGTCACAGTAAAAGGTCAAGTAGTATGAATGGAGTAAGAAGAATCAGCTCCCTAGGGAGAAAATGAGGATTGCAGTAGAGATTAGCTGTAAGATGATGATTAAATTAAGTACAGACATAATGACAAGGGAGAGCTGAAGATCTTTGAAAGATATTTTTCTAAGATGTTGTAAGCACCAGGGTGGTTGGCTATTTCACTAGTTACATTCTTAGATAATAATATTGTACTAAACAGCATGATTGTTGATGAGGGATATATCAGCAATAACCTCAACATCTTTCAAGGTATAGAATAGGAAACTGAGAAAGGAAATAACTAAGAAGTCGAATTAATGAAGCTAAGTACAAATAAAATACAATGTTATAACAAGATAGGTTGGATAAGATAGAGTTTGAACCACAGCTGTTATGATTCTGTAGGTAAGTGGATGTCAGCTTAATTAATGTATGGAGTGCTAAAAAGTTAAAGTGAAACAAAAAAATTATTATTTAAGTTCTCAATACCAACATATTTTTTAAATTCTTTTATTCTTTTACTTGTTTCAGTCATTTGACTGTGGCCATGCTAGATCACCGCCTTTAGTCAAACAAATTGACCCCAGAACTTATTCTTTGCGAGCCTAGTACTTATTCAGTGTCTTTTGCTGAACCACTAAGTTACGGGGACATAAACACACCAGCATCAGTTGTCAAGTGATGGTGGGGTGACAAGCACAGACACACAAATACATACATGTGTATATATACGACAGGCTTTTTTCAGTTTTCACCTACCAAATCCACTCACAAGGCTTTGGTTGGCCTGAGGCTATAGTAGAAGACACTTGCCCAAGGTACCACACAGTGGGACTGAACCCAGAACCGTGTGGTTGGGAAGCAAGCTGCTTACCACACAGCCACTCCTGCACCTATGTATACTTCTTTGTATTTACTTCATTTGCTAGCATTTTAAAGGCAAGTTATGCAGAGGCTACATTGTCAGTAAGAACATGTTCAGAGTTGCTTCCTAACTTGACAGAATTCTATAAAAATATTGGCTTCAAATTTTAGCACAAGGCCAGCAGTTTTGGGGGAGGAGCCAAGTTGATTACATCGACTCCAGTGCTCAACTGGCACTTATTTTATTGACCCCAAACAGGATGAAAGACAAAGTTACCATGGCAGAATTTGAACTCAGAAGATAAAGACGGATGAAAGGCTGCTAATTTAAAAAAATATTAGCAACTGATTTATATTTTTTCAGCATGAATTTTCAATTTAAGCTTTTTGATACTACATGATTTAAATGTATTGATATCAAATTATACAGTTATATTTCCAGTTAGTTAAGAACAAACAATTCTGTCTTGCAAGAGATTACCTTTGACAGGGTCTCCATATTCCCATACCAAATATATTCATGAGAAACAACTTAGAAGTCTTCAAATGCAGAACATAAGTATGTGATGTAAGATAATATATCCCCTGAGTCCTGTACTGAGGGTAGTTATCAGATGTTACTAATTACTGGTTGTGATTTAAGGCATAATTGGAAGTAATTAATATTTAATCCTTTTTTACTAAAAGTAAAGTTACCTTCTTGAGTCATACTGGCTCATAAGGACTGGTTTCCTGGTTTCATGGCATATACATTCCCCACCTGGATGAGACACTGGTCCATTGCAGGATTACTCATTTTTACCAGCTGAGTGGACTGGAGCAACATGAAATGAAATGTTTTGCTCAAGAACAAAGCATTACCCATTCCAGGAATCAAAGCCACAATCTTATGATCACAAGTCCAACACCTTGAGCACTAAGCTATGCACCTCCACATCCTTTTTACTGGCTCTAGCTAACTGGCTGTGGCCATATTTAATACTTATCATTGGGTGTTATATTGGAAGTTGTATAAAGGGTCTGCAGTACTGATGTGCTCAGGAGGTAAAGAAGCAAAGAAGAGTTGCAGCTAATTTTTTAACTTGTACTCTACTAAGCACAAAATTTCTCTTTCTCTATTTCCAGTTCAGACACTACTTAGAAGCCCCTATTACATAGTTTGGATTACTTGACATTGATCTCATTGATTTTCAGCTTGAAGTTTTCCAGACTGATGCCTATGGTGACAGTGTGGAATGGGTGAGATGTCTAGACATGGAGAAGAAGGATTGGGGTAGGTGTTCAATATGTGGTTTGAGATATGAAATGGATAATTGGGAGAGAGGATCAGGTAATAATGATTCATCTGCTAGTTCAGAGCAGTAGGAACCATTGTTGCTACAGTGGTGTGTCAGAAAAGGAGGAACAAAATGGGGTAGTGATTGTATAATGTCAGTAAGTGATGGTTTACTAATAAGTTGGATAACCTCTTTTGCAGGAGTGTAATCTGTAATGTTTGGATGTAATAGTAATTGCCCCATCTCTGACATGTGGTTCACGCTGGTGCTTTGCAAATGACAGTAACTGTTCAGAGATGAAAAATTTTCTATCTCTGAAAAGGAGCCTTAGACTTTCAGAAGCTGTTTGTTGTACTTCTTATATATGGTTATCATAAGAGAGCATCAGAAACTGTAAATTATAAATGTTGCCTTTATATTGATTTCTTCCTACAAATTAGAGGAACAATTTTCATGAGTTTGATATAATTAATAGCATCAACACTAGTATATTATTGGCATAGATTTTGATATTTATCAATCTCAGTGGAATAGTGATCAGTATGAACATTGGTGTAGTCTGAACTAAAGTGCATAGGAACAAACTTAAAAACTATAAGACATTCCATCACTTCTGTAAACTCATTGCACTACATTTCATAATGCTAAAGAAATAATATTTGTTTACTAAAATGACCAGCTAAATAATACCATTATCATTATTTCTATTGTTGATTTCTTATTCATTTATCCATTCAGAGATAGGTCTACATCCAATTAACCTTACCTCGCATCGACTCTATTGCTGTATCTAACATTTAAATTCACATAACATGTACTATTCAAATATATTACTTGAAATTTCATTCAGCTTCTCCATTACAAAATTTATGTCTATTATTTAGAAAATAAAAGAAATTTAGAGAATATTTTTCATTGCTTTGTATTTTTTCTTATATATGTGTGCGTATGTGTTATTTTTCTTTATTGCACCTTTAATTTTGTATACAATATTCAAAAATATTTGCAAATCAAATATCTTAGCATGAAACTCTGTTATGAACATTTTTTTGTTTATTTATACTTTTACCATCATTAAAATCCAATATGTACTTTGAAATTGTAATTTAAAATACGGCATTGAATATGCACTGAATAAATACATAAAAATTGATCTTGACAAATGTTTTCAAATAGTGAGTGGTATGAAATATACAAAAGTAAATGAATAAAATATATAAAATAATGACAAATTATTTGTGTTAATAAATAAATTAATAAAATCTAGTTTTGTTATTTTTTCTGTAACTTGTAAAACAATTAATGACAGCTTTTAATACTTTATGACATGACTTTTGAAATCAGGGATTATTAGTGTCTTGGTAATTCCTGTAAGTTGAATATTTGCATAACTACATTTTCTTCCAGAATTACATCCACACAGAAGAGGTAGTAAGATAGAATTTAATGAAAATATTTCTTCAACCCTAACTCCATGTGTAGAAAGTTTGTCTGAAAATGTCACTTTTATCTTCTCTCAGAGTGCTGCTTGACAAGTGCTGTTAACAGAACATTCCCAAAGGTTAGTAACTCAAAATTGCTAGAAACATCTTGATATCATTTGCATGTCATCATCACAGAAAAATTAGTTTGTTCTCTGTCAAGTAGCATATTCCTTGAAATGGATAATATGCTGACATTTGAAGATCACAAGCATCAAATTTTGGTTACAGTATCAACTATTAAGAAATCCTAAGCTACTAAGTGAACCAAATCAGGTGTTTCAAAGAATTCATTAAATATTGGAAACTAAATTTATACCATGAAGACTGGTTTTAAGGTAGATGTACTGAAATATTATGAAAGAGTACACATCAGCTCAATAATCATAAATTATTGATACCTGAAAGTAGGTTTAATCATTCTTAAAGGATTACTGCCACATAATCTACAAGTGATTAATGTTCCAACCATATCTGTTTGGGTTCTTGTTCATTCACTTTTCAAACTGTCTAAACTTCTACCAGCATTGGTTTTTCTGACATTTCCTGGCTTGCATCGACCTATAACACTGGCAGCAGCCTGAAATTTGACTGAATGACCTAATGACTGGATACCCTTTTATAATCAGTTGTATATTTGTTGTAGAACAAGATTTCCATATTCAGTTTACTTCATATTGGCTCCAGTTTCTATCAGAAAGAAAGAGTTGTTTTGTACATACATACATACATACATATATACATACATACATACATACATACATACATACATACATACATACATACATACATATATGCATATTAGACTACAAATCCAAGCCATCACTAGA
>NC_068983.1:80967862-80977349 GCF_001194135.2 Octopus bimaculoides
TATATATATATATATATGCATGCTTAGACATGCAACTATATGCATGAGAATACATACATAAAACAAAACTGCACATAGACATACATGCAAAAATAATCTGTTGATGTTGTTGAAATTCCAGTGAAGGAACTTTGGATGTAGGTTAGAAACTGACTCTTTCTCTGTTAGCAGCATTTTGTCCATCTTCATGTTCTGAGTTTAGATTCTGCTGAGGTAACTTTGCCTTTTATCCTTTTGGGGTTGATAAATCAAGTACCAGTGAAACTCTGGGGTTGATGTAATCGACTAGTGCCTGCCCCACAAATTTCAGACCTTGTGTCTTCAGTAGAATTAATTATTAGATTTAAATAAAATGCTGTGATTTGGCAGAATCAGTAGCATGCTGGGTAAAATGCTTAGTGGCATTTTGTCCATCTTTACATTCTAAGTTCAAATTCCACTGAGGTCAACTTTGCCTTTCATTCTTTCAGGGTTGATAAAATATTTACCAGTTGAGCACTGGGGCCAATCTAAATGACTTACCCCTTCCCCCAAACTTGCTGGCTTTGTGCCAAAAATTTGAACTCATTATTAGATTTAAATAAGGCAGGGAGCTGGCAGAAACGTTAACACACTGGGAAAATTGCTTAGTGGCATTTCACCTGTCTTTACATTCTGAGTTCAAATTCTGCCCAAATTTACATTGCATTTCATCCTTTTGGGGTTGATAAAATAAGTATCAGTCATGTACTGGTGTTGACGTTACCAACTTCTCCCTCCAACAAAAACTACTGGTTCTGTGCCAAGATTTGAAACCATAGTTAGATTTGAATTTATATTAGGTTTTCTAATACAACTTGTACATAAATATTTATTAAGTATTTAATTCTACCTTAATAATCTATTAATTATTTAATTCTACCCTAATAAATGCATGATACCAATTTGCATGATACTAATATGTTGATGTCATTTTACTTGTATCTTCATTCAGAAAGGGGTTCAGGTATGTTATCTAATCTTAAATTTATTAAAGATTAAACCTGTGTACATCTTAGTGGAATTTGGTGCTTTTATCTCACATTTAAATACTATGTTATAGGTCATATTATTTTTCAAAGGATAATCTGCTGGCTTTATACAGTCGGAAATGGTTTCATTTCCAACTACTGTATTATCCATTTTGTTTCTTTGAATTTACTCCGTTGGAGACATATTGTTCCCTATTAACTGTATGCAGCAAGATAGATTTACACTTATTTTTACATGAGTATACCAGTTTCGGAAGTAGCAGAATCAACAACCAAAAGGACTGCCTGAATGTTGGTGAAAAAAAAAAGACAGGCACATGCAAATTGCTCCCATTGAATTCAAATCACAGCTGTAAAGCACCAAGTGTCTGCTGTATTTCCTTTTAAATGAATCTTGTAAACAATTTTGTCAGTTTTAAGAACAACAATAAGATTAGTTTCAGTTCTAACAGAAAATATTTCTCTAATTGAGTCAATTTGCAAGTGAAAAAATATAGACATTATAATAGAAATTATATATAAAGCTTCCATTCTCTCATTGATTATCTACAAATAAAAAAGTAAGTTGTATCATTATTTACTTTGTCCCTTCTATTTTATCATAAAGTTTATATTCACATATAATCAAATATTTAGTTAATCAAAAATTACAGAGTAATGAACATATCTTACAAGTTTTCTTTCTTTTTCTTTTCTTTTATTTTTTTACATGCGAAACTGGCTGAAATTAAAGACTGAGTATTCTTAAGATAGTTCTTGTAGGAAACAAGGCTTAGTTAGGCTAGACAAATAATTTATTATCAACAACTTAAATAATGATGATATTTCCCTTTGCAGCTCTTCCTTTGTACTACAGTTAAATTTCTTCAACATATGTAAAATTACTACCTGTTAAATTGGTATATTTGAGTACAAACATCTTTATATCTTTCCAATTAATTTGTTTAACTGTGTTCAACAAAACCAGTTTCATTATTTGTTTCAATTCCTGTTAAGAAATTGCCAGTTTTTTTTTTTCTTTCATCATTTTGGCTTATCAGGAACATTACAAAATCAGGAACTCTAAGGAATCTGAGTGCTGGGTGTTATTTGTTGCATTATCATGCTTAATAAAACTGTTTGATTTTATCTACATTTTAAATAAACAAAATTCTTCATTGAGATAGGGAAAATATTACACTTCATTCTTTCAAGTGCATGTCTCTAAAGATTGCTGTTTTAGCAAACACTAATTCCAGGGAAGATACCAGAGTAAAAGATACTGGATTATAAAAATCACTGCTATACATGTTGTTACTACTCAGCTACTGATCATCCTGGATCCAGCAGACTCATGAATAAAGGTATCCCAGCCTAGACTACCCCATCTTTTATTCATATATCATGTCACTAGAACTACATTAGCCAATGTAACCTTGTAAAAAAGACTGTAAGAGGTGATTTGGGCAGGATTTAGCTGGTACTTCAAGCCTGTCAAGCAACCTTGTAGAGATTTCCTCATTGGCTCAGCAAAAGAATCAAAAGCCTGCTTAGTTTCTTCCTTCTGTAATCAAATTAATTGCTTGGTGAGTAAGCAGAATCAGACAAAATGTTAAGCAGCATTTCTTCCAGCTCTTTATGCTGTAAGTTCACATCCTGCTGAGGTCAGCTTTATCATTCACTCTTTTGAAGATAAAAAAAATAAAAGTAAATACTAATTAAAATGCCAATAAAAGTAAATGCCAATTTACCAATTTACCAGACTTATACTTTCATATATTCCTCAATAAAATTGGAACAAAAATTTTATTACCAAACTCTACCACCAGAAACATTCTACAAATAAGAAAAATAAGTTTGAAGTATTAATGTCCAATATTGCTTACAGAAGGAAAAAAGGAATGTTAAAAAAAAACAACCCTAAGAAGGTGGTGCATTTTTTTGAAGGATGAAAACTAGAAGAAAGGTTTAAATACTTTAGTCAGTTAAATTCTCATAGGATTAGATTTATATTTCACAAATTACTGGATTATAGATATTTTTGTGTCCAGTTTAAAAATGAAACTAGTTTATATAAATAAGTGGGGGATAAATATTACCTTAATGGTATCAATACTGCTTCTGTTACTATTATATTTTTAAAAGCCTGTTGGCTATTTGTGACACCAGTGCCTGGATAGACATAGAGATTCTATATACCACTGATGGGGGAAATGGCTGCTATATCTAGCTGGACGTCTGTCATTGACAAGCCCAAGGAAGGGTCAAATCACATGATATGGCAGTTCTGGCAGTCATAACATAAGTTTATTGCCTGACAGTGTTATAAGCAGGAGTGCCTTTATGCACCACCAGTCCTTATGAGAGAATGTCTCATGGTAAATAATGCAGTATTCTGTGTTCTAACACAACAACCACTTTAAGTGGGTGATTTAGTATTAATATGGCTTCTGTAACTATTAATTATTTTATAAATAAAAAGTTTTTACATCTGGAGTAATACATGAAATTAAAAACACTTTCTGAGATAATCTCATCTCAGACAGATTTTCTACGTACTCAGTAATTGTTCGAATTCAGTTCTTTGTATCAGGCTAACATTCAAACATTCATTAGCTGGTAGTCATTTTGAAAATTTAAGATGAAATTCAAAAACATGCTGAATAAATAACAGGAACCAAGGACTCTTCATGTGAATATTCTTACAGCAAGAAATGTTAGCCACAGTTCATTTAAATTACACCTTATTTTTTTTCTTAAAGGAATTGCACGTTGAATAATATAGTCCTAAATACACTATGTCTATGAAAAAATTAGCATTGTCAAAGCTGTAACCTCTTTGAATGTAGGTTTGTATATTAAGAGTTAGACTACAATAACAATCAGGTTTTTATACTATCTTAGTGCCATCATTGGTCTAAGATTTTTGGTCCCAGTATCTTGTTCATACACATTGCATCTATAATTTAATTATTAGATTTTATGTCAACTTCCTTCATTATTATTCCTTGTCTCTTTCCAACAACCAAGAATATGGTACTCACTTTTTGTATTTTATAGCCTGCTGTAATTTCATTAAGCAACACATTTTCCTTACTTATTCTCTCTAGGGTCACATTTTCTGTACACCATCTGTTCTTTCATAACTTGAAATGAAAACAAATATATAATTTGGTGACAAGCTATTTTGGTTAGATACAAAATAAGCAATACAAACAGGTCAAAGTAAAAACATAATGTAGTATATGGTAAAATATTAAAATGCCATTTTTTTCACAATTTGTATGAAACATTTGGAAATATTTTGTTTTGAAGTAGATGATAATGTATGATATTTTTGTCTGATTACTTCAAATTTATATGCAAACAGGGATGTTTTCTAGAACTTTGGCATAGTTGATGTATTTTATAAGTTGCAAAACTTTACAAACTTGATAATAACTAAAGTAATCTTTCCAAATTAAAAAGAACATTCCTACTTGTATGGTTTCCAGATAGTACTATGCTTCTGTTTCCAGACAAGGTTTATACAAATGTTCTTATCATTTCTTTAAGTATAGGTTCATTAATCAGTAGTAGTTAATATTTTTACTTAATTTGATGAATTAGCTACCATTTAAAATATTACATACATTAGTGGTTGTTTTTTTAAACTTTTTTAACTAATTAAAAATCTCATTATTATTAGTGTTTTGTAAAATTTCTGTTAGTGTTTTGTTGGTTTAACACTGGAAATAATTAAGCAATCAAGATAATGAATAAATATTTGGTTATTTTCTGCATATAAGCCAGTGACAAAATGTAGAAACAGAAATACAAAATAAAACTGCTATAATTGAAATCTCAAGAGTTAGTGTAAACTTTACTGATTTTCCTTACCACAAGAATATTTGCCAAAAGAAAGCAAGCATTTATCAAAACAATGTTCTACAACAGATATTTTTTTTTACATTCCATCTCATCAAAGACCTTTACAAACTGCTACTACATAAAAGTCAACTATAATCCTCATCCCAACCCAAATAATTTATCAACAAAGTAATTTTACATCCTAAAATTGAAAACTTACCTTCAAAGTTATTTTCTAGTGTGGAACTGTTGAAATATTTGGGTGTGTTCAAATTAATTTCAATTCAATGAAGTATTTAGATTATCAATATGGCTTCAGAAACAATTTTCATATTAAATCACAAAAATTTATCTCTGTTTGATATCAAAAACTTAATAGAAAATGTTAAATTAATAACTGTTTTTACTGGATTATTGATACTTTCTTTAGAGCCATCATAAAATTTAATTATTCTGCTAAAGTATTAATCTTGAAAATTACGAATATTTTTTTTTTCCAAATACCATTGGATTTGAATATTCTAAAAATTTTGATAACTTAGAATTTACTAGTGAACTCTTAGTGTTTTCTTTTATTTTTATAGACTAAAAATTTCTATATTTTTCCCACTAATTAGTGAAAAGTTTTATTCTGTGTAGATCCTGTATCTAGGTCATTTACTTTGGCCAATGATTAATAAAATGTTGAAATATCTATCAGAAGGAAAGAAGCCATTTAAGAGAAATATATTTCACTTTTCATTGCAATAGTATACAATGACTATAAAAAGAATTCAGTTGATACAGATTATTTATGGTGTTGCTTGTGATATTTATCATTTCTCTCTTTTTCCCACATGGTTGGTTACTTTATTGCGTATGTGCACATGCACACACACACACACACATGCACATATTGATATATTAGAGAAAGAATTTGAAAATTGATGATGAAAGTTATCTTTATTTATTCTTCATCAGTTCAACTTCACAACTAGTGTATAGTTGACTATGCTTTACAAATTTATCTCACTACCACAATATTCTGGGTTCAATTCCATTATGTGGTACCTTGTATTATAGCCTAGGGTTGGCCAACCCTTATGAATAAAATTTTATAGTCAGAAACTGTATATCCACCTAGTTTCTGGCTTCCTAATTCAGCACAGGTATCTTTTATACATATATTATGTATAATATATTAATGACAATAAATACCTCATGGATGAAAATTTTATTTTGTTATTAATGCATTGCTATATATGTTTTGGCATGACATGTATTTTTTTTATGGACCAATTCATCACATCCATACGATATTATTAAATATTATGATATCCATGGATCCTATAGGAGCCCATTAATTCGACATGTATACTTCTTCAAGCAATTTTTGCATATAGTATGTATATGTGCATCTTTCATTGGTGTCTATTGATAAGAGATGTAAACATCAGTGAAAAATTAGTGTAACAACAAGGTTCACTGCAATGAATTATAGAATCTTTGCCGTTACTCTTGCCCACAAAAATGCAGAATTAAAGACTGGTTCATTGGACACTTATTACCAATAATGTTATTTTTCAGTATTTTGTGGTATAAAATAACATGTTAAAGCATTAACTTGTATACTACTTTGTGTAAAACGGTTTACTGCTTTAAACATGTAAAAACTAAAAGGATTTACTTCAAATAGAATATTTAAATTCTAAGCAATATTAAATATTTGATTTTCATCTAGATCTTCCTTGTGCACATAGAAAATCCTCTAAACTTTTATCAGAATGTGTAAACTGGTATATATAAATTTTAGGAAAACATAATTCAATTAGGAAATATTTTTCTAAGTAATTAATTTTTTAATTCCTCTTCATTAAAGAAAGATTACAATGTAATTACATTTACTGTTAACCAGTTCAGGTATCTGCTTAGCAATTCTTTCAAATTAAGAAAATTTGAAGAAAATACCTAAATCTTCCAATCAGTTAAATTTTCTCTGTGTATATATCTGGACAATTCATTAAGATGGCTATGTTTGGCTCTGTGACACTTGGTTATCCTGCTGTAGGTAATATATTAATTATCTGATTTGCTGACCTATGAGATAAAATAACAACCTTATATTTACTAATAAAAGCAAGGTTGTTTCTTGCAAGGAAATATTTATAACAAACTTAATAATACTCTTCTTTTAACAAATATATATATATATAATTGACTACAAAGAGGAGTTCATATACATACATATTTGCTATATTATACATATATACACATATATAGGCTGGATTTTTATTACCTGCCTTGTGTCTCCAAGCAATATTCAAGCTCTGAGCACATGGTCATGGATGCTGATGCATGAGAAATCATGAGAAAAAAACAAGAAGGCCATAAAGTGTATGGGTGAATAAAAATAGAAAAGAACATAAAACAAAGAAAATTAGATTTATGCCCCCTTTGACGATAAAAGCCACAATTAAGCTAGTTCTTGTAGAATAATTCAGCAGAGAGGGGTCCAAAGTTTGTGAGACAACTACTCAATTTGGAAAGGATTGTGTCTTCCAGTTCACCAAAAGAAAATTGTCCAGGTGCTTGCATTTGCTGAAAATTTTGGATAATGATTTTTGAAATTGCCTTCATATAAACTGATGTAATTTTTCCTTACAGTTAGGTTAGCTTAAAGCGTTGATGTAACTTCTGTCTTATAGACAACAAAGTTTATCATACACACCTTATCAAGTGAGAAAACTTCAGAGTCCTAACAGTTACAACTGGGAGTGGGCTGTTGGTAATGCTTATGAGTGACTATGTTCTTCATATTGGGGCAGATATTTTGATCGATTTTATTCACCCTTTCACTTTTTGCATCAAGCTTCTTACATTTTTCTCATGACTTCTTATGCACCAGTGTACTGATTTTTAAACAGAATACACCATATGGTCAGAGCCTAAAGATTACTTGGAGACACAAAGTGTATTATAAAAACTTGCCTAGACATATGTCTCCAAAGCAAGAAACTAGTAATAACTCTTTGAAACGCTTAGTTTTAGAATGGTGGCAGCTGATGAAGGAAATGTTCTCTATGTGGCCTGTGTGTTTTCTGTACTCTGTTTATCATTTTGTCCATGTTTTTTTGCAACGTCCTGTATCCAGATATGCATCTATATATACATGTAAATGTAGGTATGTACATACATGTACGTATATGTGCATATACTCATTTATTATTTGTATTATATATATATATATATATATATATATATGTATGTATGTATGTATATTTATGTATATCAAATTAAAAGCGGAAAAATTTTTATTACTAAGGAAATTGAATAAAAGATTGGATCTGAAATTAACTTGGAGTCATTCCATTTACATTCTTTCACTTTAACATATTTGAATAACTAGCATTATTTATTTATTCAGTTGCTTCACCCTAACCAATAGGGCACAACATCACAATTTAACTAATATGATTTTTGATATATAAGATCACATTTTTATTTTCTTTGGGAAAATGGCTTAGTTTTTCCTATATTTTAAAACTATTCATTTAAGGAACTAGGAATGAAAGCTACATGAATAACAAATTAAAAACTAATTTACTATTACTGAGTACCCACATTGAAAAATTCAGAAGTATATATCAAAGAAATCCTGAAATTACATAATCAATAGAATGATTTAAAAAAATTAATTTGGTTATCTTCAATAATTTTCAAAATATTTTTTTTTACCAGTCTCTGCTTGCTAACCTCTTCTAAATAGTATTCTAATTTATTTTTAAATATACTGATACATTTTCTGATTTGTTTCTATATTTTTAATCACTTATTTATTACTGAATAGATTATAAGAAAGAAAGCGAGAAAGAATGAAAGAAAAAAAGAAAGAATGAGTAACTATATTCTGCTAATTCAGTTCATTAAAGTTCATATCAAAATTCATTGGTTAAATAAGATAGAAATAATCAGTAAGAGACTAAAATAATGTTTTATTTTCTTTTTCTTTTTCACAGTTAAGTAAAGAACTACTACTATATCTACTGCAGTGTTCCATTTGTTCCCTGTATACAAGATTAGGTCATCATAAAGATCAACTTGACATGACTGTATGATCTACTGCTGTTGAGGCATTTCAGATCATAGTTACTCTAGTATTTCATTGTCATTTAGCTATGTACTGAACACCATGTTTGATTTGGTCACCTACATTCTTTATGTAATGCAAGTACCTAAATTATGTTGATTCCCCATCACCCTGACAGGTTCTTGGTCAAACCTGTGGCAGTGGAGACTCCTGGCATTCTTGGCCCCTGGGCCATACCCCTGTTCACCACTATCTAGGCAGAGATGGCTGTCTGCAAGTGTGAGCCTCGTGAGTCAGAGTGGTTGTTCCGGTGCATTTCCCTTGCCTTCCTCCAGGGCAACACCTTTTCGATTTTGTGTGCTTGGTCCATGAGGTAGTCTGACTTACATGAAATTATACATTCCACTCTTCAATGTTAAGTCAAGTGAGGTTATGGAGATAAATAGCACCAATGTACATATATGTAGGGGTGTATGTTCATATGGGGAGTGTGTTAGTATTGTAGAAGATAGAAAGAATCAGAAGAAGGCACAATGAAACACACACACACACACACACACACACACACACACACACACACACA
>NC_068983.1:80979514-80999346 GCF_001194135.2 Octopus bimaculoides
TATATATATATATAACCCCTCAAGTGCTTTAATTAATAATTTCTTTCTGGTGATTTTTTTCTTTCTGGTGATTTTTTCTTTCTTTTTTTTTTTTTTGTGGTATAGATGTGGGTGGAGATCTGTCTAATTGTCATTTTGAGTGAAATAACTGAAATATTCAGGGAACCAAAGTTAGGTAAAGTTTATACAATATTCCAAATTCACTTTCCTGGCAAACAGATTATGATCAAAGTCAAGCAAACTGTGTATATAAGCTTTAGGTTTACATTCTCTGTGTCATAAAACTCTATCAACACAGTTATAACAAATATATCTGACATTTAAATACATATCAGTCCTGCCATATCAACTAAATGAACAGAAAAACATAAATTTCAAAATAAATAATTTAAATTCAATAAAAACAATGGTTTAAAGAATTTGTGAATATAAGCAGGTTATTTATTTAGTTTGATCATTTTTCATGTAAGGGAGGAAAGCATGAGAGAATTATTCATTTAAAAAGATGTTTATTTTATTCAAACTTACTGTTTTATGTGACTTACAATGTCATATTATTTACACAATTCATACATTGCAGGAACTGTGAAAATTTTGCATTTTATATATATTTTAACTTTCATTTTGATGCATAAATTTATATATCTTCATAAGATTTTCTCATGATATTAAAGATTGGTATGATACTCTGAAATTTGTTGTTTTACATTCTGAGGGGCTATGATTTTCTATACATTAGGTATTTCAACATTTGGTGCCTTGTTTGTTATTGTTGTTGCCTTGTGACAAAGCAACCATGGTCGAGTTTTTTAACAATAAACATGCCAGCTCCTTTCTAGGACTAGACTATCCAGAGTGTCCTTACATTTTTAAGACTATGCCTGAAAAAAAGGCTGGATAGTCATAGCTGGAATGCTTAAGCAGAGCTGACTTAGAAATACACAATATCAAAGAAGGCACCTAATATTTAGATATCCAGTAATAACTGACAAGGACATGTGTAAAAGTGGTGAAATCTGATCTCAGGTTAATGAGCCATGAGTGATGGCTATAAGGTGAGTTACATTGTGTAGAAGAAAATCTGCCCCATCTTTGCATGCAGAGAAAAAGCAGAGCTAAAGTAATGATGATGAGGATGATGATGATGCAACGCTGATGCCAATGATGTAGAGTGGTGGTTGAGGGATATGTATTAGAAGTGTCATCTTTGGCTTATCATCTTGCATGCATTGATGAAAGATAAGGGTGAGAAGAAATTAATTTGTTTTTGAAACAAATTCTTAATCCATATGTTATTTAAAACATTTAGAGATAAATTTCTATAATTTTGGTAAAAGTTAGATCTAAAAAACACTATTTTTTAAACAATGCAATACTTTTTTAAGCCTTTCTGGCTAAAATGTCAAATAAATTGAAAACCCTAACTGTTTCTGAGTACAACTATAATATTTAGTAACTTTGCATCTATTCAACATTTTCTTACAATGTATAACAGATAGCTTTGATATCATTCTAAATAAAGAATTTGTGTCTTCTTCAGCAGAAACTGTGTGTGAATGCATGTTATTTTTCATTCATATCATTCAGAAGAAATAGCTAGAGTATGATGGCATTTTCCTTTTAATTTAATGAAAAATAAAAGTGTCACGGTGCTTGAGCACCAGAGAATTTATTAGTTATTAGTCTTTGGAGAGCCTTGCCTTTAATGATAAATCCATCTCATTGGAATATTTTTACCAAACGTGGATAAAATATAGTTGATATACAACTTTTAACTAATAGGTTGCAACATTTTTGCCATTTATATCTGCCAAGAGGAAGGATAATTGGCCCTTTAAAAATCGATATTTTTAAAATGATGTATTTCCTATGGTTATATATTTCAAATATCTTTCTCCATATATTTATTATTACCAAAGTGCAAAATGCCTGTGGTGTTGTTCTGCTTCTCAAATAAACTAAAAACAGTTTCTTTTTTTTTAATTAGGAAATATTACTGCTTATTGTCAATAGGAGGAAACATGAAAATCAGTAAAATTGCTGTTGCTGGCAAAGTCTAAAATTACTTGAATTTTTTAATTACTTCCATGATCTCTCTGAAGAATGTGTTTTCATTTACTGATTTCACAACACTAAAATGATAAGTGAGTGATGTTTCACTATGTAGATCTCTGTACTATATTCCTTGAATCTGTATTTCTTAGATTAATTATTAGTATTAATTCCATGTACCTACAGATGCAGAAGGAATTTTCCATACTTCCCCTGTAAAAAAAATTAAATTAAATTAAGTGAATCTAATGATAATGATGCTCTTTTTGTATCATACTTGAAGAGGAATGAAACTTCATTAGTTTTAGTGTAAAGCAAATACTTGAAAGTGAAATGAAAGAAATGTGTAGGTTACCTGATGCAAAGAAATAATTAAACAAAGGAAATATTAGAATATTTGGTGATAGGCATAGATTTTTTGAATATACATCAGTATATAAATATCTGGGTATATTGTCAATAAAGTCTAATACCTTTACCTTAAATAATCCTTTCTACTATAGGCACAAGGCCTGAAATTTGTGGGGAGGGGTTAAGTCAATTACATCGACCCATTACTCAACTGGTATTTAATTTATCAGCTCCAAAAGGATGAAAGACAAAGTCAACCTCGGCAGAATTTGAACTCAAAACGTAGCTGTAGACAAAATACCACTAAGCATTTCGTCCAGCATGCTAACCATTCTGCCAGCTCACCACCTTCAATACCTTAAATAATGTTTCAAAGCCATTAATGCAGGAGTTCTCAACCATTTTTTTTTTTAACTATGGACCCCTTTGATTACTATTTTATTCTGGTGGACCTTCATAGGCATTCAATGTTTAAAAACTACTGTTTTGGTTTTTGAACATTAACTTGAGTAGGTTGAACTTTGTGAAGTGTCAGAAAAAGAAACCTAGCTGTTTCTTGCAATACATACCAATACATACAACAGAAGCAAAATTTTTTCAGGGGCCCTTGAAGCACTATTGTGGTTCCCCAGTTTACTATTTTGTTGCATGAACCCTGCAAAAATTGTATTTGGGCCCTCAGGGGCCATATGGACCCTGGTTGAGAATTACTGCACTAATGTTACTGAATTAATATACTAAGAACTGAAGCAACTCATCAGTTGACCTGTAAATCTTTGTTATACTAGTTGCCATTTTAACATATTCTTTTTATGCTAGCATAAGTTGAACAAGGTTTGTTATACATTTTTTTCCAAGACTCTGAGATTTTCTCTCTCTGTTAAAAACAAGGAGCCTTCATCCTCTTAATTTCATATATCATTGTCAAAGTCTGCAAGCATTCCCCTGTAGACATTCTGATGTTTTCTGATATCATCATTGGAATCTACAGCTCCGATAAATGTGTTCAAAATTGTCTGGAATAAATAGAAATCATAAAAGCTGTTGCATGGAATACCCAGACATCTACCTACTATTCTGCTGAATATACACCCGCACATGTATCTTAATTGTTAACTCCTTGCCAAAGAACTTGTATTTACACTCTATACCCATGTGTTTGGCTGGAGCCTATTTCTATCTTGTGTGCAGTACACATTCACTTTCTTCTGATATCAGACATCTCTATGAATTCATCACATCTTTCACTCTGCTGGCATTAAATGCCAAGTTTAAAATCAAAGACTAAAATCAAAAGTAACAACAACTACTACTACTACTACTACTACTACTACTACTACTACTACTACTACTAATAATAATAATAATAATAATAATAATAATAATAATAATAATAATAATAATAATAATAATAATCCTTTCTACTAAAGGCACAAGGCCTGAAATTTTGTGGGAAAAGACCAGTCGATTAGATTAACCCCAGTGTTTCACTGGTGCTTAATTTATTGACTCTGAAAGGATGAAAGGCAAAGTCAACCTCAGCAGAATTTAAAAGATGGATGAAATGCCACTAAACATTTTGCCTGGCATGCTAACAATTCTGCCAGCTTGCCACCCAAATAATAATAATAATAGTAATAATGATAATAGTGGCACCTTGGGCAAGTGTCTTCTACTGTAGCCTCGGGCCGAACAAAGCCTTGTGAGTGGATTTGGTAGATGGAAACTGAAAGAAGCCCGTCGCATATATGTATATATATATGTGTATGTGCATGTATATGTTTGTGTATCTGTGTTTGTCCCCCCAACATCACTTGACAACCGATGGTGGTTTGTTTGTGTCCCCACAACTTAGCGGTCCGGTAAAAGAGACTGATAGAATAAGTACTAGGCTTACAAAGAATAAACCCTGGGGTCGATTTGCTTGACTAAAGGCAGTGCTCCAGCATGGCCACAGTCAAATGACTGAAACAAGTAAAAGAGTATAATAATACTAATAATAAAAAGAAAGTTTAACTGATTGAGGTGGTAGGATTGCTTGATAGTGATCAAGGTCTGTTCATCTCTGACTCTACTACTATTAACAGCAGTATTCATTATAAGAGATGCTAGCCTTCTTATCACATTTACCTCTTACATCATAATGGTTGTACAGTAAAATTTGCATAAGCTGGATATTTACAACTGATGTCTTTCTTATTGTCAATTGCAGGGTTTCTATCTTATGTAACAGACATTACAGAGTCTGTTTTGCAGAACTGAAGATCTCCATTATATATCAGTTTTAATTAGAAATAACAAACCTCCTTGAGGATTTGCCTTCAATATAATATATGGTACCATTTTTTGGTGCATTTGGGTTACAACTTAGAATGACCATGAGTTCCCTTAATTTGTCCAGTTCCCTAGACAAATTGCTTTAAAGAAGCTAATAAAGATAGAGTCAAAATTAAGTGACCAGCTAGGTGGACAGGTCATATAATAAAGTAAAATCAAGATTGTATTTCAGGCTTGTTATTTGTCAGTTTAAATAAATTCTGACATGCTTTTAAAGAAGATAAAAACATGTTATTAAGACTATGACAAAATTAAAATTAAAACTAGAATTAACAATAATTTTCCTGGTAATAAATTGTTTTGCTTCAATAAAAAATTTGCCTTTTGTGAGACAGTAAAGAATTTATATAATGCTTAAATAAAATGGAAGAAAAATATATAAGTAGTATAGAAATATATATTCCAAGTTTCAAACCCAGCTGCTAATCATTTGCATGAGATATATTTGATCTAGTATTAATTATACATCTATTGTTGTTTGCATTAAGGTTTCATGGATCAGCTGGCATAATCTTTACTTTTATTGTAAGTAATTTAGACAAAAACAAATTACTTTTTTTTTTTACTTCAATATTTGGAAATACAAGAAATCATTATATCTTTTATTTTTTTATCTTTTTGATACTGAAGTACAGATTGTGGGATATAGATTTTAAAGTTTTATACACCTAATATTGACTAAAATATTAATGAATTGTTAGACTTATTGAAAACTTGAGAAACTTGATGAAAGCAATATGTGCCACTTTATTGAATTCTGATAACCTAAAGGTGACTTGTTAAATGATAATATTTTTTACATATATTTACTTATTTATTTGTAATTCCAAATGCCAGAAAATTCAATTCACACCCAATTTTTGATATACCATGAATGAAAATATTTATTCTTTAATTTGATGTAGAAAGTAACAAATGCTCGATTTATAAGATCTTTGGTCAAAAAAAAAAGAGAAAAAAATCAAAAATGCAAAATACTTCAGTCAAATCTTTTTTAGTAACCAAATAAGTTGTCTGTTGAGTGCATGCATCAATATTTATACAACATAAGAAATTTTGAGAACAGGAGCTACTTGGCAGAATTGTTAGCATTCCTGACAAAATGTTTAATAGCATTTCGTCTGTCTGAGTTCAAATGTTGCTGAGGTCAACTTCACCTTTCAACTTTTTTAGGGTCGATAAAATAAGTACCAGTTAAGCACTGGAGTCGATATAATTGACTTTTCCCCTTTTCTCAAATTTCAGGTCTCGTGCTTATAGTAGAAAAGATTATTACTGTTATTTTGCATCAGTATAAAACCTTTCCTATTTTTATGTTGACTCTTTGGAAATATTTCCTGGAACATTGGATATTATGAAACTTCTTGTCAGTGATGTTTTGACTTGAGTATTTAAAGGAAAAAAAGATGAAGGAAAGAACTTTGTTTCTTACAAGAGAAGGATTAAGGAAAGATAAGCTAGTGGCTATCTTAGTCTGCAAAGATATATTAATGACAGAGATTTCTGAGCTAAAGAATGATGAGTAGTATTATTTGGTAAAATTGGAACAGATCATTGCTTAATCACAAGAAGTCCTTTGTCATCATTATCATTTAAGGTCCATTTTCCATGCTGGTTTGATCCTTATGGATACTATTAACTATGTAAACCCCAGTGAAGGTTTATCACCATGTAAATCCATCTTATTAGTAATCATACTCAATAGGTTAATGACATTGTTTAAGACTGTATTAAGGAAATCAGAAGCAAATTAAAGCTTGTATGATAGTTTTATAATTATTGCAATGTCAGGACAAGGAAACAAAAATACACACCCATACATACATACATACATGCATACATGCATACATACATACATACATGAGGTTCCACATTTCACTCATGAGATATTGTTCAATCCAATGACATGGTAAAAGATGCTGCCAAGGACTGAACTCAGAACTACATGGTTTTGAAGCAAATTTCTGAATCACATGGCCATGCCTTTGTTGGATAGATTTAAGTTAATTTAACTATCTGGTTCAATAATGGTCATCTATATCGACATGAAGCAATAAATTTGTAGAGATTAGATATAAAGTTCATTGAAATGTTCTTTGTACATCACTGGTATTTAATTTATTGATTCTAGAAAAAGATGGAAGTGAATACTGGAAGGATTTGAAATTAAAATCTAAAAGACAGTAACTAAATATACAACTTATATGCATTTATTCCAATTGTCTAATCATAATAATATACATGTTTGATCTTATTCTATATCAAAATATCTTCAGCAAGTTCTACTTGTCTCTCTTTTTGAGTGTCTACCTTAACTTGATGGCAACATAAGTTAATGTATCCTATTCGCACAAACAGCCACCTCTCTGACCTTGCCAACTACTGATCTGTTGTTCTTGTTTTGTTTATGGTAGCATTATTATGGTATTAAATTAAAAGAGTCTTTATCGTGATGGACAGAATGCTCTGTGACATTTGTTCAAGTTCTCTGTACACTGAGTTCAAATCCTGTCGTGGTTCACTTTGTTTTTCATCTCTTTAAGATTGATAAATAAATAAAGTAGCAATTACTGGTGTCAGTTAAATGAAGGGATAAATAAAGGAGTGTTTAGGCTGGACCTAACCCTTTCACTGCTATTCTATGGACATGACATCACAAGCAAGCATTACATTCACTTCCAAAACTCAATGGTGATGGTGACATAAACATTAACAATCTCCTTTTCCTTCATCTTCATATCAACAACAATTAGTAAAAACTAAACCCAGTGGTGGCATTTTCATCATTACACACGAGTTGTCTTTTCTTAAGGAATTTACTGCAAAGCATTCATCCATATCTAACAATGTTGACCATCAATGGATTTTACCTATCTTCAACTTTCAGATTAAAACTTTCCTGCCAGACTGTTCCTCACCAGAATTGAAACTGTGTTTTTGGTTACATTTTTACAACCAATACTGACACACTGGTATGTAGATCGTCAATCTTAAACATCAACTGCATGTATTTTCATAATGTGAAAGGGCTAACTATGAACTAAACTATAATCTAAAACAAATATTAACGTTCAGCCATTCAGCCTCGCCAATAAGTTTACAACACATAAAAATATACATTTCCATTAATAACATAAAGAAAGCACAATCAAAATTCATCTTAACTGTGAAAGTGTTGGTCTTTCTTCATAACTTTTTACTATTGGATCAATCTTATACATTTAGAATTATGGATTACAAGACCAATTGGATGCTATGATATCATAATTACTAAGAATGGTTCATTTATCTAAATTACAGTTATTTATAAAAATTCTTTAATAGTTATAATCAGATCTTTGGAAGTTTTTGTTATGGTGATGATCCCCAAACTATTTATAGATTCTAACAAAAGAGCAAATTGCTTTTAGAAACATTGAAATCATTGAATTCAAAGTCTGTTCAAAAAGAAACTAATCCATTAAAACAGTTCACCAGCCCCCAAACACAGCATGAGTGCACCTATGATATTGTGTAGGGATAAACTTAACTTTCATTCCAATAAAGGTGATGTCACAGTTGTTTAGGGAGTGTTGTATATGTTATATAGAAATAAAATAAGTAAAACCTGAAAAGTATTTCGTTTTTTCCTTAATGTTTCTTTAATTTCATTATTGTTTTACCTTCTTTTACTTATTTGTTTCTTGGATATATACCTATGTTACAATAAAGTAACATATTACTTATTCCAGACATAAAATATTTACTAGTGTATCTAAGATGATGTAAACAATAATAGTCTCCTCTTACAGCACTTTGAATTGCTTTCCTCTTCAATAAACTCCAATTCCATGAGCCAGACGCCCTGAAGATCCATGTCATACCAGTATTATCATAGTGATAAATGTTATATCAGAAAATATATTTATTTGTTAATTCTGTAAACTGTACATCACATACCAAATGGTATCTTCCATTTTGTAACTTGTCCTCAAAAATCCAGCAATTTGAATATAAATCTTTAAGGAAAATATTTTCTCAGTGAAATATAAAGTATTAATAAATGACTAATATATATTATGCATTGATTAAAATAGATTCCAGGCATATGCTTCACAAGTTTGTAACATTTTAATAAGTATATTAAATCTAAATGTAGAAAATATAAAAACATGTTTTAAGAAATATGACATTTACGGTATGAGGAAATCTTTTCATCTATTATAAAAATAAAAACATCATTAAAAGCAAATTTTATCCTAGCTTACATTTTTTGCAGATTTTTTTTTCTCTTTTAATATTCTTTGTATAACTTCAAACAGACTGCATAAAGGGATACCCTATTACTGTAGGATAACAAAGATATAAATTTAAGCCTTTTCACCCTCAGTTCAAATGACTCTGGGTCTTTGGAAAAAGAAGTATTGAAGCAGAAAATAGATTCAAGAAAGAAAAGATTGAAGGGATAACGAAAAAAAAAAAGAAGATATTTGAAAACATGGAGAAATGTCAGGTTGGCTGATTGATTAGCAATTTATCGCCAGTTTCAGAGGGAGCTGATTTCTTCTCTATTGGCAGTTAAGCTTTGATTTTCCTGACTTAGCTGCTGCCAATTTGTGTTTTAGAATTGAAGTGCTATAAAATCACTCAGTTGATTCAGTGACTTAAGCCTTACATCATTGACTTTATGTTGGCTTGTTAAGAAACAGCATGACAGAAGAGGAATCTGCTAGAAGCATATATATATACTGATTCATTAATACAATATACACAGTATCTGAATGAGTGAAAATAATATATTGAAGAAATTCTTTAAATATTTCAAATGATACCATTATGGCTTAAAATCTAAATTGATAGCTGGTGTGTATGTATGTGTGTGGAGGAAGCTATTTAGGTTTAGAATGAAAGGATCTTAAATGATGTATGTCTACATATTTTATTTCTGTTTTATTCCAGACAACAAGTACGTTAGATAAAATATGTTTTCCATTTAGAATTGAGATATAGAATTAACTTTTTTCTTTTCTTAATCAGAAAGGTAAGAACCAGTGTTGTGAAATTGCTAGATATACTAGAAATTCTCTGATAAATTAATTATATTAATGTTATTTGATAATGGTACATATTTTAAAATCTAGAAATTCTGAACCCAAAAGGGAAGTTATATAAATTCAATGTACAATATTGAAATTTTTACTTTAAAATTTAATAACTATGTCATTACTACATTCAGAAATAACTTCAATAAACTGTTATATTAGTTTGTTAAAAATTACAATACCGAAGCATCATATGAAGGAGTTTACTGACAGCAACACGAGTTGTTAAAAACAATCTCTTAAAGTTAGTTTAGCCAAGTGACATTTCATAATAAGCCTCTCAATCTGTTTTTTACATTAATCTATTTATAAAATATCTATTGTTTGTTAGTTGTGCTTTCATCATCACCATTATCGTTTAAAATCCGCTTTAAACGATGTTGATGATGAAAGCACAACTAACAAACAGAATAGATATTTTATAAATAGTTTAATGTAAAAAACAGATCAAGAGGTTTAACTATTATAAATGAATCCAGTTGCTCTAGGTTTTGAGAGTGTTATACTGTAAGGCATCACAAGAAACCATTTTCCTACGTTTATTATTAAAGCCTGTTAGGAAGATGGTACAGTCATGCTAACTAACATACTTAATGAAGTGAGCTACAAGAAAAAATTAATTAATTGAAATTATATCCACATTGATGAAGCAAATATCCCATTAGCTTAACGATTAACTCTGGTCAAGAAAGATAGCAAAGAAACTTCAGTTATAATTAAAGTTAATTAAAAATAGAATGCTATGGGAAGTGAGTCTGATCTTAGCTGTTGAGTGGGAACTTTAGACATGTTTTTCTTTTATTAAACCTTTTCATTGAAGCATAAAGCATACGACATTCTGCTGAATCGTTTGATTAAGTTTTTGTTAGTGTTTTTAAAGGTTTCCATACATTCCAATTAAAAATTTGTTTCAATTATTATATTTAGCCTCACTTTGTCTCCATTAATATTACTATCATCTTCATTCTCAATGTTCTGTAGTAATGTCTATTTTCCCATGCTATCATGGGTTGGATGTCTTCAAATCAGAATCTCTCTTTACCTTTCAATCCTTTTATCTAACATTTGAAACACAGCATTTTCAAGCCTTACCTGATTTGCTTTACCTGAATCTTCATTGATCTTCTAACTGAAATATTCCCTATTATTGACTCAGAGTTCTTTGTCACCCGCTCTTTCAATATATCATCCAGTCAATATCACATGGTAAACATTTTTATTAATGAATGCTGTTAAGGTACCAGGCTGGCAGAATCATTAGCACATCAGATGAAATACTTGCAGCATTTCTTTTGGCTTTTTACAATTTTAGTTCAAATACTGTTGAGGCCAACTTTACCTTCAGAGCCAATAAAATAAAATACCAGTCATGAACTGATGACAATGTAATTGACTACCCTCTCCCCAATTGAGGATCTTGTGCCAAAATTTCAAACAATTAATAAGTGTTGTTAATACTTAGTAATTTCTTCAATTCACTTCCACTTTTCTTGTATTCAGATGTACTTCCATGCAATGATGATTTGATGATAGATCCAGTTATCAACTCATGTCCTTCTAGCTGACCACATGCTTATTAGCCTAACAGAGATCTTCAAGTTGATCTTAAAGGCAAAACAGGATTGCTTGTAATCATCCAAGTTCTTTCCTTGCAACTGTTCCATAAAAACTACTGTTGTACCATTGTTTTCAAAAGTTGTTGAGTAGTTCTAGTAGTTCTCTTTAACCTTAACAGGCTGTATTCTTGGTATTCCTGGGGAATTTCATGTATTTCACTCTGATGAATTAATGATATAGCAGGAATGGGTAGACCCCTATTAGAACTAGGTCAAACTAAAAATAAATCAGCAATTTAGAATAAAGATTTGTTATGAGTGTAGTATAAATTTGTTTACTTAGAATTATTTTAAAGTTTGTTTTTTTTACCATTAAGTGAAATTTATTACAACCGAGCTGCAAAGAAAAGGCAAAGACCTAGGATGTTCACCACTATAGAAGTGCTGCAAGAATTAGAATATTCTGATGAGGATAAGTGAGAATTCAATCAAAAGTATACCAAAGACAACATAAGATCAGTTGATGACTGTGGAAGTTTTTAAATTGAAGACAAAAACAAGAGGTGATACTCACATTTTGCAAACTGAGAGTGTAAAAAATGTACCACAAAAATAGTGGAAGTGGGAACTGGCACACCAAATGCCATACTGGAATTAGACCAAAGACTTATCAGTTTTAATTAAGAACCTAAATTTCTCTATGCTTTTGTCATTTGTTTTTACTAAATCTGTGTCTGTTAATAAAATGTGCATTTTAAAAAGTACTAGCTGTGGAGTTCAAGTCCAGACATAGATTGGCTCGATTGGCAGGGTCAAGTTAGCCTAAGATTCAGAGGTAGCCAACTGAACAATTATTTCACTTGTGTCCTCTTTTTTAGCAATTTCATATCATTATGTAACTTGTACACTGGCATAGCTAGAGTGTGTGCCGCCTGGTGCAGCCCTTCAGTTTGCTGCCCCTGGGCCCCCACAAAAAATACACATTACCTAAAGCAGACCCAAAAGCCACCCATATAAAAGTTCTGCCAGGGGCAGACCGCTATGCTAGTGAACATTTAGCTCTAAAATGCTCAAGTGAGACATGCAGCACCTAATTTAAAGATGGTATGGACTTGACTGTTGGATTGGCAAATTGAGTGATAGTATGGAAGCTTTATTGATGACTTATCATTTCAGTGGTCTAGCAACTTGCTATGAAACTTCATTAACAAAACCCAACCCTACCATAGAATAGCTTCTCAGTATAATATTCTATATTTTTCTCTTTCTGCAAAATAGTTGTGGATAGTTTTATTAATTAATTATCAGAGCTTCTGTACATCTGACTTGCATGACACCACTTGATCTGAAGTTCATAAATAAATTTGATTGGTTGCATAATTACAAAGACTTACTTGTTGATAAACAAGAGATTGGTTTAAAAGTGACTTTTCTCATTTATACACCATTATAAAACTGGAATGCCAGATGTGACATCACATAACATCATTGGCACAATTTTCCATGTTGAATAAGTGAGGACTTCTAGAATACTACCATTTATTATGAACTCCAGGGTGAAGGGTAGAATGTATACTGTGACAGGGTGTAGTAACAAGCCATCGGACAGTGTTTCTGTGCACGTTTTTCCCAAGGACGAGCAACAGTTAGCATCATGAACTCGGTTTGTGAAGCTCAAAAGAGCAAAGTGGTCAGAACCCTCACAGAACACTATGGTTTGTTTGGAGCATTTTAATCCAGACTGTTTTGAAGTGTAATATTTGTTTATCAAGGAATTCGGAATGAACAGGAAGAAACGTTTATGCCTAGAATCTGTAGTCTGTTTATCCCAAGAGGAAACTGAACAATCTCAATGAGGCCTCCACCCCCACACCAGAACGTGCAGCTGTTGTGAAAAGTGAAAGAAATAAGGTATGTATTGTTTAACATCACTCAGGATTGTTGCATATAAATTCAGGACCACAAATTGTTATATTACTTTAAAAGAAAATAAATAGTAAATCAAACTTTAGGAGAATGGTTTGGAAGCTTTAAAAGGTCGTGCTAAATAGCTTAACATTTTAGACGTCCTGAATATACATTAGCCTATCTCAGGGTATCACTTCATTTATAAATCAACATATATAGTTGAGTTTTATGTTTTGACATCTCCATCACACACAGAGTGGGAACTGACATCTGTAGGGGACTGAGATGTTGCTGTGGTAGGTCACATGATCACACGGATCTTCATTGTTTGTCGTGCTGCCTCAATGCTGATTGTTTTGCTTATCACATCGAACTAAACCTAATTATTATGCAGGCCCTGGCTTGGGTTAATATGTCCTCAGTTCTGAAGCCAGTGGGATTATCCAGAAGTAATGGAATGAGACCAGATGGTCTTATCTTCTGCCTCTGGGTTAGAGGTAGTGTCAGGTGGTGCCCATGAGGGTGCTTGGCTTTTTCAACACCTTAACCTCACCATCGCCCATAGTAATGCTGCGAGCATGCTGGCTTACTTCAGTAGGCTCTGTTGAACCTTGTGGTGTGCGGCCAATTGAAGTATTTGGTGCTGCATTGATTTGGGGTTTTTTTTTATCTCTTTCTTCTCTTTTTCCCCCTTTTTTCTTCCCTTTTGTTTTTCCTCTTTTTCTTTTTCTTTTCTTTGTCTTTCTTTAGTAAAAATTATATTAGATAAAATAAAGTGATGTATATTGCATTCGAAAAAAAAGTTATTTTTTAATGTGGAATATTTATGCAATTAAGTACACTAGCCTATCTCAGGGTGTCACTTTATTTATAAGTCAACATTTATAGTCGAGTTTTATGTTTTGATGTATAATTAAAATGCTTGTAGGTCAATGTATAATAGTTCTGGGTCTGTTGGTGGTCACAGTTAGAAATGTGTACACGTGAAGTATTTATGCTAGATCTAACACGGTAGTTCTTTATACATGAATAAAATAAAGTTAAATAATAACAGGTTGATGTATAACACACACATTAAGAAATGCTATTTTTTGCAATATTGCATTGAAATGTGGGATGTACAAAAGGACCTATTATTTTGAAAATAGGCCTGTTGCTATGTTCAGCCTGTTTATACTGTAAGCATTTAGGATTTATTACAGAATGAGAGGTTAATTATGAAGAATTAAAACTGTACAACACTTTGAGAATTGTCACAGCAAAGCTTAATAATCTAATTAAAGCAACTGAATTGTGCAGATATTTTCCTCCTGGTCGGCTTGATGGGCTCTGCAGCATGTAAATTTTGTGTCATATATATATACAAACATACTTTCAAATAACTTAAGACTGAGGTATTTGATCATTTAAACAATTTTGATTAACATTAGGAACATTTACCTAACAACACCAGTCAGTGTTTCCTCATCTAGGTTCGTCTTCATCATCATGGTCAGTGGCTTGTAATGACAAATTGTATTCCTCCAAATATGGTGCTTCTTGTTCAAATTAATATGGTGCGATGTGTTTGAGATCATTGTTAGTATCGCCAAAAGATGACTCTTCAAAAGACAAATGAATGCCAATATCCATTCAAGAAATGGACAACATGCTCTCGTCGCCTGCATTGGCCATTTTGAAACTGATGTGTTGTGATGTCACGCACCAATTTTGCTATTTACAATTAAACCAGAAGTTGTGTTGAGTGTTTTTGGATAGGTGCAAGAATCGTTAACTTTAACAATGAATATCTCACTTGTTAATGCGCATGTGTTTGGAACTTTTTTAATTGATCAATTTTATTCATTTCAAGTACAAAATAACACCAACATTTATTATGGGCTCCTGGACATTGTAAGACATTACTTAAACTTAACATATTGCAGTTTCCTTTTTGTTTTCCTGACTGTTTTACTTCATATCTCAAGACAGCTTCTTTATTAGTTCTTCCAAACATTGCTAATGAGGTGACTCCAATAGAACAGTCAGTTAATAAAACAATTTGAAAGACTGGGAGTAAAATATCTCTTTTTATCAATCCATGTTATCTGTTATACTGGCTATAGCGGCTTTGTATATTGATTTGAAACAGTATGAATTAAATATTCTACCTGTATTATGTTCAAACTGCCTAGATCCAACCCTCTCACACCTATTCTAGAGCATCATTCTCAATGTAAACAATCACATCATTGAATTGTTAAAGCTATAAGATAATGCAGGATTAATTCTAAACAAGGTAAATAAACAAGCATTACATTCGACTGAGTAATCTGAATATTAAAGAGTTAAACTTCTATGGATTATTGCATACATGAAGAAAATGTGAGAAGCAAAGAAGTTCTACAAGGATGTGTTTTTTGAAAGAAAGATTAGACAAGATATTTAGCATAGATTTCTAAAGGAGTGTGAAACAGTAAAAACAAAGATGATGATGTTTTGAGTGGGTTTGGAAGGAGACAATATATAAAGGGCTATTTCTAAGGGGAGCCTGAGACTATTATAGTGAAAATACAAGAAATAATGAGATAACATTGCACACTGGTAACTTACTGACTTGGATTTATTGAAGAGTGGTGGCTACTTATCAGTTGGCTAACCACATTTTGGATGTAATCTAGAATGTTTACATGCATAGCTGCTGCACTATCATAGATATTGATAAGGGTGTACTTGTACCTTGTAGATAATCTGCAACTATTCAGAAATCAAGTATTTCTTGGTCTCAAACCTTCAGATACAGACTCAGCTAACTTACTGAAGTGTGATTGCCATTAAAGAAAGATTTTAGGGATTGTGAGACATAAAATTTGCAGAAAATGTGTTTCAGCTTTACATGTGATGATCATGGGAAGGGTGAGAGTGTGAGTGGGTGATGTAGGTTAGTTGTATTGGCTGAATGTGGGTGCTGTTGAATGAAACTAAGTTCTTTGCAATCCTTTTGAAGGATCTCTTTTCATTTAATGAAAGGAAGCGACACATTTACAGTAAGAATTATCTAAGTTGCATGTGGATTGTGTAAATAATTGAAAATTTCAGGATGAATAGTAACAGCAATTGCATAGGTGTGTGTTGGATTAGAGATAATAGCAAAAGAATACCATTAACAGGCTCAGCAACAGAACAGTCCAACATGAAACTTTTCATATAAAGTATAACAAATAGGTTGAGCCTGAAAACAAGCAACTTAGCTTGTATGTTCTTGAGTCAGTTAATGTTGAAGGCTTTGTTGATATTAAGATAACAAATTGTGTCGAAATTCTTAAGGCAAAAAACCCTTAGTGTGTAATGAAATAAAGCTAGGTTGATGGTGTCTATGACAGATCTGATCTCTATATGGACAGATACTGAACAGAAAAACAAACTTAAGCAAAAAATAAAGAACCACCTAGAAAATTGAGTACTATTATCTCTATTACAATATTGGAAGTGATAAGCTAGTAGCAAAAAAATATCAGAGAAGTTGTTTTTCTTTGGGAAGGGAATGTTATTTGTTTTTGTGTGTTAGGTTGGATAACATCATCGAGAGAAAGCTTGAAAAGTTAGATGTTGATAGAAACCAACTCAGGATACAACGTTGGATAGCAGGTCATGTGTGGGGACATGTGCTATTGCAGTGCACAATGGCATTCACTATTTATTGGTATATAGCTGGGTTCTCTCTGACAACCTGTTGAAAAGAATCCCAGTCAATCCCCATCTCTGTGAAATATCTCTTCATCTGCCATGACTATGTGGCATGTGGTCAGCCAGCACGAGCTGTCAACCAGATCCTCAGTGAAGAGAACACAGTAAGTAGGGTTTAATTTGGAAATTTGAGCATCATGGCTAAACAGTCTGAGCTGGTGCTCTTGAATCATACAAGTAACAGGTTGCATCCAGGTTTCTGAGTAGAGTTGTTGGTTGGATATGAATTGTAATCAATAGTAAGCCATAATTCTGCAAAGCATTCTGGTACTAAAAGAGTTCAAGTAGCTCCTAATGGCTTTGGACAGTGTTCAAGTCTCACAACTATAGAGCTGGACAGGAAGGACCAGGGACCTAATGACCTGAAACTTTGTCCTCTTGCTAAGATATTGGTAGTGCCAAACAGCCTCAATCAGTAAGTCCACAACTGCAGTAACAGCTTACCCAAGTCTTTTTTAGGACTTCAGACTTGCAACTAATAATGCTAGGAATCTCACTGCTGAGATTCATAGGGAAGCAGTCAACAACTTCGACAGGATACAAGAACTCAGGTATTTCATAGAGCTGAAATAACTGCAGAAGTTTCCATACTTAGTAAACACGTACACATAGTGGTGAGGCAACAAGTTGGGATTAGTCTTGTGTGTGTGTGTGTCAGGAAGAAAAGAGTGGATTAGAAAGAAAATTAGGCTGTGAGTCTTTTATATTTGGATGATATTTTTATCTCTTATTCCAACACTTCACATTCAGTTGTATCAGATTTTACAAGATTTTGTAATGAGAGGATTAATATTTAAGAAATATCTATTTAAACCGACTGTCCAATTACATTGTTGGTTTTTAAGTATTTAAATAAAGAATAATTTTTCAGTGATGTGCTTAGTACGATTTTAAGATATCCTTTTCAGTTGCAGTAGTTTTGCAAGTTTGCTTTTATCTACTTCAGCAAACAAATTAAAATTTTTTTGTTTCTATTTTTTCTTTCTTTCATTGTAATTCTTTCAAAATATATAATATCTTAACATTCAGTTTCTCTGACAAATCAATTAGCTTCAGAAGAATAAATAAATTTTTCAAAAATTTTACTAAATAAAAAATAACTTCAGAAGAAATTGTTGTGGTGTTTACTTAACATATAACAAATAAATTGTTGTATTTTGTATTTTTATGACACTTGTTTGCAATTAAAAACATCGGTTTCAATTGCTAAGAAAGGAATAAAAGTTGATAAAAATTATGTTTCTATTGTCTCCATTCTTAGAAAATAGTGAGATATATTTTAAGCTTTATTATTGTGAAAAAATAATATTTTTATATTATAACTGAATAAATTCATGATTAATAATCAGTAGATAAATTATTGAAGTTTTTAATGCTTTTTCTTTCATATCAAACTTAGTTTTAACCTTGAGAAATAAAATGTTTAAGAAAATGCAACAATTTTAATTTTCAATCATTATTTAAAGTAGAAAATGCGTATAATGTTTGAATGTTTTTAGACAATGCAATGAGAATTGAAAAGCACCCATTTTGTGTATGTATGTATGTGAATGTTTGTTTCCCCTTGTGTTGACGTTGTGTAAAGTTGGTAAATGAGGTCTCCTTCATGTCTGCCATTCCAAGAAAATGTGTCTGGCTATGAAGAAAGATTTCCTTGCATGGAAACAGGTGAAGCCTGGTGACAAGAAGGACATAGAAAATCTGCAGCAATGAATTCCGTCTGGCTCAAGTAAGCATGGAAAAATGGACATTAAAATAGTGGAGGTGGTGGTGATGCTGCTGCTATTGTTGCTGCTGCTGCTACTGCTGCTGCTGTTGCTGTTGTTGTTACTGCTACTGCTGCTGCTGATGATGATGATAATGAGGATCTATTTTCTTGGTGGATATTTCAGAAATTCAATTTCTAGAAATTTAAGTGTAGTGATTTTGGAAATTACTAATTTTTCAAATGGGGTACTGATCTCTAATTGTAAAGGGAACATGTGGCAAGGGTAGAACCAGGAAAACGTGGGACGAAGTGGTGAGAAAGGATCTACAGACGTTAGGACTCACAGAGAGGATGACAGAGGACTGAGACTCTTCAGGTGGTCAGCTCTTGTCAAACCATGTAACCCATGCCACCATAGAAAATGAACGATGATGACGATGATGATGATGATGTTTTCATAGCTATTGACTAAAACATCCAAGTCTGATATGCACAATATCATCACAGTTTTACTCAAGTTAATGAAGAATGTATTTTAGGGATGTTTTTTTACATTTTACAGTCCAAATTAAGAGAAAGATTTTTACATCCTCAATAGCAATATTTCAGATTTTAATTTTTGTGGATAAAATCTTAGAGTAGAAAAAAAAAAAAAAAATACATCGTTAATAAAATTATTTGCTTATAATTTTTGTCAAGCTTATTGTAGAAGTGAAATTTTATCTTCTATATCCAGAGATAATTCAGTACAAATGTTTCCATCAACAAACCCACATTTGAAAGATGGCCATTAAAAAAAAAAATTGTATATTTTTTAATGAATTTGGATATTTGATACTAACTGAGTTGTTCAGATCTATATTCTGAATATATATATTTGCAAAACTGTATGAGTTAATAGCAATTAATCTGTTATAATAAAACTAATGTTTGCTTAGTACATGAAGAACTTCAAAATTGTTTATTCACAATTTTAATTCAAGTATCTCCTCTCAAGAAAAACACTCTGGTCAGAAAATTAGATGGAATTTGCCAAGATAACTATAGTACTGTTTAAATATGCAATTAAAGTTTTTTGGGATATATATATATATATATATATATATATATATA
>NC_068983.1:80999538-81006243 GCF_001194135.2 Octopus bimaculoides
ATGCAAGCATAATAACTTTGTACATTGTTATTTGAATTTTATTCTGTTAATTATAAACAGATTTTTCATGTTGAAGTTTCCAGTGATTTGAACTTCATCAGTATTGTAGGCTCCCTCTGCCACTGGGACAGGAGAGTTGCCAGATAACTGAATTTTCCAGATATCTGATCATCACTTTTTAAATTTACATAGCACCTAGCAAAACTCATTAAAATTTTCTATATGCAACAGGATCATCATTAATATTTTGAATGTAGTAAAAATGTGAGACATAGAAAAAATAAAAGAAATATTTAAGTAAAAAACGAGTTTTATTAACCTATCAAAATACAGGTGCTATCAATGCAGTGAAATAAAATACTGTTTTGTACTTTAAGAAGAAATGGCCTATTCAGATACAATAGCAAATTTGTTTTAATGATAGTTAACTGGTGTGAATTAACAGAAAATCTTTTGACCTTAAAAAACACACATTTTCTGGGTGCTGATTGCTTGGGAGTTTTGGTTGTTTGAGTTCCATATATGAGAAAGTTTACCATATCTATATCTTTTCAAATGTTTAAATTTTATTTTCATCAGTTACTACTATTACTACTACTATCTAAGGATATCATTTTGCATGCACCATGTGTACAATGTAGATGTATGTTGATGATTATGCTAGTACCAAAGTCAAAACAATTCTCAGGGCTTTAAAATTGAGTAAATTATAGTATTTACTGTAAAATATGTTTTCATAATATTCCTTATCAGATGAGACATGAGCTAGTTGCATGTTTACTTTAGTTCAGAAATTTCAAAAGGCATTATACCAGATCTGTTGTTGCCTGCCAGTAAATATTTCTTTATTACTTCATTTTCCAATAAATATTGTTTCACTGTAGCACTTGAATACATTCCTGCAACCATGGCCCTTCCTTTAATCTAAAACAAAAACATCCCAAATTATAAAAAAAAAAATTAACTTTCTTATAATTTTCCTACCAAGAAAGCTAGTATTTTTATCCTTATAATTTAATTAAATTCAGTATTTGCCTTAAATCATTATCTTAATGTTTGATTATGAATTTTAAAAAATGAAATAAAATAGAATAATAAAAACGAAAAAATATTTTAATTTGATTTGGATTTTTATCTTCCCAGCCCTATATTTTGAATTTGTACAGCTATAAGCAGAATTGTAACTACTTTCTAAAATATTTTTGCTCAATATGGTTTCATTGTTTACCCACAGAGTTCTTGCAAGCAATAATTCACTTAATGTTAATTATTTAATTGGTTTTATTTTGTAATTAAATAGAAAAAAATTAACCATTAATTGCATATTTAGCAATGTTTAAAACAGTTTTCACATTTATTTATATTTCTTAAACAAATTACTTATAGAGAAATTAACTGGTTCATAAGCAGATCTGTGGGTAAATATTTGTAAATTGGTATTTAGAGACTTTCACAACTTTTTTTAAAGATTGTTGTACATTTGTTAATATATTACCATTAGTGATATCCAAAGGCAAATGAATGTGCGATATTAGAAATAGATAATCTGTTCAGGAACAGACTAGATTTTATTCATTAAGGGAAGTTTTCTAAATTACTTTTGGATTTAGAAGTTATTCAAAGAAAATTAGTAGCAAGCATAAACAATTATTGTACCAATAATTGTTTTCTTGATTTGCTATTAACAAATCAAGAAAACTTAATTGATATTTTTATGTAATTAATACCACTGATGTTGAAAAAGAAAACATGCAAATGGTCAACAAGGCTTTTAAAATTGTCTTCATCGTCATCATTATCGTCATCATCTTAATTTAATGCTCGTGTTCCATGCTAGCATGGGTGGGATGGTACCACAAGAATTCATTTTATTTCATTTTATTTCAGTCAACTTTGTATCTTCAATATAATTTGTAAGTTTTAAATGTTGCTTATTGCACTTTGGTTTAAAAGATAAAATATTCTCTATAATGTATCCTAGCATGACTGTGATTATAGAGGAGATAACTAAAAGTTTCAAATGAATAACCCGACATAGAATGTTAATTATAATTAATCAACTTTCTGAAGCAATAGTTGTCAATGTGAATAGCACTAAGGTAGAGGCTGATTTTTAGCTAGGTGTTTCTTGTTATTTGTTATTTTGAAGACCACAATCTCAGTTCAGAATAAAGGAGATTGAATAACTTACCAGTAGGCTGTTTTGTGCTACCAGTGATGCATAGAGCCAAAGAAAGTACTCAAGTATGGTAAATGTCTTGCAGGCTGGGTATAGTATCAGTGTATCATCACTTCTGTGGTGCAGTGGACAACATTTTTTTCAAGATATTTCAAGATATTTTATGATCATGTATAGTGATTTTGCCAAACCAGATGATACAGTTTGTAACAATCAAGGGAATCATACTGAATCAATGGTTAAAGTTCTTTAAAATATTACAGAATAATCTGAATTTCGTTAACTTCCAGAAATAAAGATATTTGGGATTTCCTTTAGAACATAAATTATCAGAATATGAAAGGTTTGTCTGATATTTAGTCAGCCATGAATTTAAAATTGTGCAACTCCTCTACATCTTTCAGTTGAATGTTAATGAGACTATACTTTCTTGTCTGCTTTCTGGTGTTAGCAATAATCTTTTTAGGGTTTTTTTTTTACCTCGATGTCTAAGCCGATATTATTGATCATGTCTGCTTCTCCTTGATTGAGCAGACATGATCAAAGGAATTTCAGGTATGGCAACTCTGTCCCTTTTTTTACCAAGAATAGTGTACTTTGGATTACATTATCCAATGTGTCCTTTCTCAAGACAGTTGAGTGTTGTTTTGGAGAGATATAGCTGTTATTTGTAGCAGGTTGAGCAACCATGTAGAGGTTGCTGTTATTTTGTAGCTTTTATTATTGTTTTGTTTGATGATCAATCGGGATATTATTTCTATTGTAAAACTCATTACAGAAGGTCAACAACAATTGTTTGCAAACTTTATTATATGACTGAAATCAAAGAAATTACTGCAATTATTATGTGCATGCAGTGAAAACATAATAACAGACTCGAAACACAGCTGTAGCTATGTTGAGAACAATATGTGACTGCCAAACAAAATGATTTACAATAAGGTTGGAGCCCACATGTAAATGGAATTACCCAGTCTCAAATCTTAAGGTTTCAGCACCATCCGTAACAGAATTACGATTTTAAGAGATAAGGTGTTGTCTACAAAAAACATACATAAATAATTAATGCTGACAAAAAGCAGTATTTATAATAAAAAGCATTCTTTATCTCCAACTTGGTTGTTGAGTTAGAATACAGAACACTGCATTGGTTACCCTGAGAGGACTACTCATAGGAACTTGTGGAGCATAAAAGCGCTCATATTTATATCATTGACAGATGAGAACCATCTGCTACAGCTGCCGGGGTTGTCAGATCATGTAATTTCACCCTGTTTTTGGGCTCTTCAGTGACAGGAACCCAGTAGCAACATAACATCTCCCATCAACGATATATAAAATATCATTGACTATTCAGGAACTGATATCGCAAATAGCCTGTGGGCTTATTGCTGTAAACCTTCATAGTGCTGTTTCAGGAACAGCTAAATCTGAAGTTATGTAGATTTTCTGAAATAAAGATGGTAATTTAATGGTTCATGACATGAATGTTAGTGAAGATGATTGTGGTTTCTAATAGCTAATGACCATTTATGCCTCAACAGGAGCCCAAAGCTGGATTTCTTTAGACATCTAGAAGCATTTTTAGGAAAATCTCACTTATTAGTATCAGTGGATAATTAGAATAACATCTTGGTTATTCACAGAGATTGATTACATTCAAGATGCAATTCTAAGCATCTATTGTTCTGATAGGAGAGAGAAAGTGTAAAAGCTTCAAAAACTTGTTTAGACAGTTCTAAATCTTTGCCTTAATTTCCTTAATGCACTGATGTGAATTTGGATAAACAATCATTAAACGTGGCATAAGGTACTCATACTTTCAGGCAGTTGCCTACCAAAAAATTCATGATGTGTTCAGTCAACTTAGATGAAGCTAATAGGCAAAGGCTCAGTTACTGGAAACTGAACAGCTTATTTCCTACCATGGAAAGGTTTCAGGATGTGGATTACTGAATTAGTTAAATAGGCATTGATAGGAGCAAGAGCATCATCAATGACAGGTGGTAGGTTTTACTAGGAAGAAAAATAAGAACAGCATGTATTCTCTTTTGAAAAGAAACAACAGAAAATAGTAAACATGAGCTAGTAAATCAACAAGAAGAGGTACATAGAAGATGCTTTGCAAATAAGGAGTAAAGAGAGAGAGATGGTCTTTTGATCATTTTTTTCAAAGTGAAACACAAAATATGAATTGTTCATGCCTGAATTCATGCATCGAACATAAGAGCATGAAAGCCGTTTGAAAGGACTGACTGATAGAGGGACAACATGACATCAAGGCCACTCTTTGATCTCTGATGAATTACAAAGAGCCTGTGCTCCCCAACTCCATGTAGATACATGCTATTTTTCATCAGTAATGACTTTACCAAACTTTTGATATGGAGTAACATATTGGGGAAGATGGAATTTGATGCTTAACTTGGTGGTTTACCATGACTTTTGACCAAAAATGAAGAGTAGTGCCAAAAGTAAACTGATGCGATTGAATGGACTGTTGTACAAGTTTTATTGTTACATGCTAGAGTTGTTTGATATAGCCTTGGCAGCTGTCTACTGAAGCTGCTAGTGAACTAGGAACATTCCCAGTTGCATGAAGCAGGGAATGGAGACTTTGTTAAGGAAGGACACAAACAATGTAGATGTAATAGACAATTTCAAGCCTATTATTCTGAATTAAAGATTTTGGTAAAGTTGCTCGCCAAATAAATGGTTGGTGCTTGACAATGGTGATGTAATTAGAGATGCAAAAACTTGTGCAATATCCAGCAGATTTATTTACAACAAATGCTATCTCATATTGTACATTGCAAACCAGGTTAGTGGGAGTTTCAACAGTTTGCATCAATTTTACAAAAGGTCTGACCATCTCTAACTGGCAGCTATCCTAAGAGCAATCTGCTTTGGTCCTATCATCCATGGCTGGATCAGTACAATGTGTAGCAGCATCTGTCCAATTGCTAAGCTAAATGCCACTTATCAAAATCACTTTGTGTTGTGGGTTTTGTCTATCAAAGATTCCTTGTCACCTCTTTCCTATGTGTTTTGGCACAGGAGTCATTGTTGTGATGGCCGGGCAGAGGTGGCTATTACCTACACTATACTTGGATGGGTACCACTCCTTGAATATTGTGTCTTGTCTCATTAAATACCTGATCATCCTGGAGCATGAGCTATTTTGCTTCTTGTGGAAGAGACAGGTTGTGCTGGTCAGAAAATCCATCTGTTACTAACTGGCCCTTATGAGTTGGCATAACTCAAAAAGGTAACTTTGCTTTTACAATGCTTTGGTCAGCCTGGAACAGTAATACAGGGTGTTCAAAAAGTCTCTCTGCAGTGATTTTTTTTTTAGCAATTTTAAGAAAGCATATTGTAGGACCAATATTTTTTGAAGACACTGAGAGCTGTTGCTCAAATATTGTCGATCCATTTGTAGGCCAACTCACTGAAAGTGAAATTAATAATGCATACTTTCAACAAGATGGAGTTACAGCACATACTTTGCACATCACCATGACGCTACTTCAAGAGTTTTTCAGTGAATGGATCGTTTCAAAGGGACTTTGGCCACCAAAATCACCTGATTTAATACCACCAGGCATTTTTTTTCTGGGGAGCAAGCAAAGGATCAGTGTACAAGAATCACTCGAAAACCATTAATGAGCTAAAAGATGCAATCATAACCTTCACACGGTCCACACTGCATCAGACTCTCCAAGATGTATTTCAGGACATGTGTAGAAGAGTCAATTTATGTATTGAAAATGAAGGATGACACTTTCAACACCTCTGTAGAAGATTCTTGCCCAAGTTTCCAAGCAGTAGGACTGAACCCTGAACCATATGGTTGGGAAGCAAACTTCTTAACCACACATCCATTCTATTCCTATAGCTATGTCTGCACCTATTACATGCACATATATTTAAAATGTGTACAATATTCTGTGTTTTTCTTTTCGTTTGACAGTTGAGTTACTACTAATTTACTGCGAGGGACTTCTTTACAGGCTGTGCAACTTATTATTGTATGAAGATTGCTTTTCACAGCATATATAATGTGTGCATTTTGCTATTGTTATTCAATGGTTTTATATAGACTATGTGTAATGGTCTTATTCTTGTCCTTTTATATTTATCAAACATAATGCACCAACAATTAATAGTATTATCATTTTGTGCTGTCATTCACTATCTGTAAGATTCTTTCTATTTCAAGGACATTGTACTTTGATTAGTTTTCTATCTTTTGGAAGCTACTATATTCTACAGTATTGATTTCTTCAAAACATTTTTTCTACATACATTATCATTCAACCTTTACACAAATTCTATTGTGTCCTCTTCCTTCTGTCCTCTCCTCCTCTTCTGCTCCCTCCCCCTCCTCCTCTTCTGTTCCTTCCTCCTCCTCCCCTTCTGTTTCCTCCTCCTCCTCCTCCCCTTCTTCTCCCTCCTCCCCTTCTTCTCCCTCCTCCCCTTCTGTTCCCTCCTCCTCCCCTTCTGTTCCCTCCTCCCCCCTTCTGTTT
>NC_068983.1:81007049-81009263 GCF_001194135.2 Octopus bimaculoides
TCTGCTCCCTCCTCCTCCTCCTCCTCCTCCTGAACAAAACAACCATTATTATTAATATTATTATTATTATTATTATTATTATTATTATTATTATTATTATTATTAAGGCATTGAACCACCAGAATCATTAGCATGCCTGGCAAAATGCTTAGGGGCAATTCATCCATTCTTATATTGTGAGTTCAAATTCTGCTGAGGTCAACTTTGCCTTTCATCTTTTTGGGGTTGACAAATTAAGTACCAATTGAGAACTGGAGTCATGTAATCGACTTGTCCCCTTCACAAAATTTCAGGCCTTGTACCTTTAGTAGAAAGGATTATTATTACTATTATTGAGTGAGAGAGTAGTGCATGCCATCAAAGTGACATTGGGGTAAACACATACAAAACCTAGTATACCCATCATGACTACCTGTCTGATAAGGGTACACTAGGCACATGCATTACAACCATATGTGCATGACATGGTGATCTCATATTAAGACTTGCAGGTGGGGCCCAGTTAGAATTTTCTTCAGGTCAAGTAGCCCATCCCGCTCAAAAAGTCCCTGAATATGAGTCAAGGATGTTGAATGAAACACCCATGTTTCCAGAGGTGAATTATTCAAACCCCAAAGAATTCCCCTCAACACATGGCTATGATGCTCCCTCACTACTTCTGCTCGTGATCAGAGATGCACATATCATCAGCCACTAAGGGACATGCTCAACTGATTGAAGTCAAACAACTGACAAGCAGATATGTGGTATTGAGCAAAATATTTACTGTAACCCATCTTTTATACCAAGACAAAACAATGTGCATGATAACACCTCCAATCAGTTAAGATGAGAAGCCATGAGAGCCAATGCCTGGTACTGCAACAGGGCAAGCCACTGCCTGGTACTGCATTATTATTATCATTTTGTCAGTGAGCTGGCAGACTAATTAGTGCATCAGACAAGATGCTTAGCTGCATTCCTTCCAGCTTTTTACATTCTGAGTTCAAGTTCTGCTGAAGTCAACTTCTTTTTACATCCTTTCAGGGTTGATAAAATAAGCATCAGTTATACTCTGGGGGTTGATACAACTGACTTACACTCTGCCTTAAGTTGTTGGTCTTGTACTAAAGTTAGAAAGAATTATTACTATTACTAAGGTAGTAAGCTTGCAGAATTATAGGAATGTTGGACAAAATGCTTTGTGATATTTTTCTGGATTGTTATGTTCTGAATTCAAATCCTGCTGAGGTTACCTTTGCCTTTCATCCTAAATTACTGGCCTTGTGCCAAATTTTGAAACCTTTATTATTATCATTATTAAGGCAGTGAGCTAGCGGAATTGTTAGCATGCCGGGTGAAATGCTTAGTGGTATTTAGTCTGTCTTCATGTTTTCAGTTCAGATTCTGCCACAGTTGACTTTACCTTTCATCTTTTTGGAGTTGATAAATTAAATAACAGTGGAACACTGGGGTCGATGTAATTGACCAGTTCCCTCCCCCAAAATGTCAGGCCTTGTGCCTTTAGGAGAAAGGATTATTATTATCATTATTATCATAGAAGAAATCATTATCATTTTTATTATGTTTTGGCTTTGCTTTAATTTATATGAGTTGTACCCAAGTCTCAACCGGAGATGTTCAGGTACAACAAGGTTTTGCATCTGAAGATGCTAATAGGTGAGGTGCCATACAATTGAAAACATTGATGTGTGTAGGAGAGAGAAAAAAAACAGAATGAGAAAGGTTTCCTTTACATGGAGAGGAATTTACATAGAATATGTGAAGTATTGATATGTATGATCTTTCAAAATTCACTTAATTTGGGGTGCCAGAGATTTGGTCTATATATTTGTTTGCTCCACTTGATATTATTATCATCATTATTATTATTATTATTCAGTAGTTTTATTTTTATACCGTGCTTTCACTTCACTACCGAGCGCAGCTCTGTGTGCCTTGGGTATGTGCTGTGGTTTGCTGTGATGCTCTTATGGTTACTATATTGAAAGTGTTTTGCGTAGGATGTGTGCAGTGCCTAGTAGTGCAATTTTCTGTATGTTATATATATTTGTAAGTCCTGGTGTTTTTGTTATGTATTTGTCTGAATATTTTTTTATTATACCTAAGGCACCTACTATGATAGGAATTGTTTCTGTTTTTAGATTCCACATTCAAGTTACCTCTATTTCCAGGTCTTTGTATTTTGAAAGTTTTTCCATTTCTTTTCGGGAA
>NC_068983.1:81009829-81022158 GCF_001194135.2 Octopus bimaculoides
GTTTCCCTTGCTTCTGGAGTAGATATTTTTGCAATCCTATGGTGGTTATTTTATAATAGTTTTCCAGCTGTATAAGACCACTGCCACCTTCTGTGCATTGTATATATAGCCTTTCTATGTCAGATTTTGGGTGGTGCATCCTATATCCTGTCATTATTTTTCTTGTTTTCCTGCCTATTTTAGATAGTTCGTTTAGCGTCCAGTTAAGGATATTGTAGCTGTAACTTATAACTGGGACAGCTAAAGTGTTAATACCTATCATCTTGTTTTTAGCCTTGAGCTCTGTTTTTAGTATTGATCTAACTCGTCTATAGTACTCTTTCTTTATTTTTTCTTTCATTTGTGTGTGTTGTATCCTATCTAGTTCATTGACTCCTAAATATTATTATTATTATTATTATTATTATTATTGTTAATATTACAATTATTAGCATGCCAAGCAAAATGCATTGCAGTATTTCGATTTCGTCCATCTTCCCATTCTGAGTTCAAATTCTGCCAAGGTCGACTTTGCCTTTCATCCTTTCATGATTGATAAATTAAGTACCAGTTGTGTACTGGGTCGATGTAATTGACTGGCTCCCTTCCCCAAAATTTTGGGCCTTGTGCCTAGAGTAGAAAAGATTATTATTATTATTATTATTATTATTAAGGCAGCAAGCTGACAGAATCATTAGCATGCCAGGCAAAATCCTTTGCAGCATTTCATCCGTCTTCCCATTCTGAGTTCAAATTCTGCTATGGTTGACTTTGACTTTTATCCTTTCAGGGTTGATTAAATAAATACCAGTTGCCCACTGGGATTGATGTAATTGACTTAATCCCTTCCCCCAAATTTGAGGCCTTGTGCTTCCAGTAGGAAGGATTATTATTATTAAGACCATGAACTGACAGAATCGTTACCATGTTGGGTAAAATGCTTAGTGATATCTCACCTACCTTCACATTCTGAGTTCAAATTCTGCTGAAGTTGACGTTGCCTTCCAACCTTTTGGAGTTAATAAAATAAGTACCAGTTGATATAATCGATTTACCACTACCCCTAAACTTATTCGTCTTGTGCCAAACTTTGAAATCATTATTATTATTATTATTATTATTAGTAGTAGTAGTAGTAGTAGTAGTAGTAGTAATAGTAGTAGTAGTAGTAGTAGTAGTAGTAGTAGTAGTAGTAGTAGTAGTAGTTGTGGGTATTATGCATAAACTCACTTGAAAATGTTTTGCTCTCCTTCATAACAGAGTGAAGCTCTTACATCTTTCATGGTTTTCAACGAGCTTTAGCATCCAGTCATTAGATGTTTCAAGATATTTTGTCAGTCCAATTGTGGTGGTTTTGCAGGAGATTTCAAATTGGATCAAGCTTCGACCGCCTTGAGCTCAGGGTAGGTAAAGACGATCTGCATCTGCCTTTGGGTGGTGTATCTTATTGCAAGTCAGCAGCTCACGGATTTTCCTGTAAATCTTCCTTATTTCGTTCATATTTCAGATCAACACATTGAAACTGTAAATAACATCCAGGATTGCTAAGGAATTTATAGCTAACACCTTGTTATGTGCATTTAACTCGGATTTTAGGACTGCTCGAACTCCCCTGTAACACCCCTCCCTGATCTTCTCTTTCATACTTGCATGCTGAATGCCAGGACCCACATTTATTCCGAGGTATTTGTAAGTTTGTTCCAGCTTCAGTTCTTTTATGACTATGTCAACATTCAACACCACTGAATGTAAGGTCTTCTATTTCCCTTTCTGGAAAGAGGCCTTGACACATTTATCAAAACCAAATTCCATCCCAATTTCATTACAATGCTTTCACAGTATGTATGTATGTATGTATGTATGTATGCATTTTTTTATTTTTATAGTTTCAGCTTAGTGCTGCGGCCATGCTGATGCACCGCCGTGTATGTATGTATGTATGTATGTATGTATGTATGTATTATTATTATTATTATTATTATTATTATTATTATTATTATTATTATTATTATTATTATATGCTATATCAGTTAGCAGGGATGTTGTCATGAGGTTTGTGGATGACAAATTTTCTCAGATTTGAAGGATCTCAGGATTCTTGCAAAAAAAAATTGTTAGATTTGCGAGAGCCTTGAATAGAATACCTCTCAGTATTCACTCCCATTCTCTGCATGCTATAATTGTTGTAATATACAATACAGATGTTGACTTCTGAAACTGGGAAATATTTGGTGGTGGATCAGCAGAATCAGTGGAGCAGTGGACTTGCATTATTAAGTCACTTCCCTTTATGTTCTGAGTGCAAACCTTACCAAGGGAAACTTTGCCATTTATCAATCCAGAATTAATAAAACAAGTATCAGTAAAGTATCAAACAATTATACTTGTAATATGATATTGGTTTAAAATTTTGGCACAAGGCCAGCAAATTTGTTGGAGGGGGTAAGATAATTATATTGACCCTCAAAGGGATGAAAGGTAAAGTTGACTCTGGTAGAATTTGAACTAATAATGTAATATTGTTGACATAACTATATGTCTTCTCAAAAAAATCTTATACCAATGTTAAAGATCTTTATTGTTGGCATCATCTTTCTTGCTGGCTATTTTCTTTCTGAGACTCTCTCTTTTAAGTTTATGGACAAGCAGTACAAGAAGACATTCTTCAACTGTGTATTCTTCTCTTGATTATTTTTTCAAAATGTTCTTTTTTAAAAGAGATATAATTACATACCTAAAACTTTCCTACTTCTTTTTTCTTTTAACATTTCACTGTGGTGAGTTAAATGCATTCATTTCCAATAAATGCAACACCTGGTCGTTGCTGCACATGCTTGTTGAATATTTTCAAAGTATTTTTACCAAAGTATTCTTTTAAATACTCCACTGAATGAATCAAGAAGCAAACCTTTTGGAGCTTACTCAATCTGTTCGAGACAGCAGTCAGCTTGCCTGAAAATCACATCCTACCATTTTAAAAAACTGATATATAAGGTAAAGTAGTCTGGAGGACAATATGCCTGAAAAAAATAAAACCTAAAGAAAAGAAACCAATGTCTTTCATCATCTGTTTATTCAGTCAGAGCTGTTCTGAGGTCAAATGAATTACTATTTTATATCAGGTAGCTATGGGCTTGTACCTTTCCATGTACAGGCAATGTGTATATGTGTCAACTGGATAACAAGAAGTTTTAAGCCTCAGCTGCAAAGGTAAATTGTATATAGTTTGTTAACTTGTCGCAGGAAATAGCAATATTTGGATTTTAGTATAAATATAGTTTTTCCAAAAGCTTACAACTCAAAAGTTATTTTACAGTTGATACAATCTTAACAGGTGGAGCCACTGTCAGAGATAATTTTGCTTGACAGTGTTATACTTAAAAACGTGTGTAGGTGGCGTTTCTTCAGTGACGTTCAAGAAGCTTCGTATTGTAACAATAAAGGGGATAACTGCTTAAGAATACAACTTGTATCAGTGTGATGAACAGGGAACATTAGAATCTTGCCAATCTCATATACACAAAATGAGTGTGTGCATGAGAGAGGGGAGAGAGAGAGAGAGAAAGAGGGAGAAAGAGAGGAATTTGTGTTCATAATATCAGGATATACAAATTCTTATATATCTTGATATCACAGTTATATTGGTATTCAATACATAATACAAAGAATGATTAATCAGGTGAGAGAGAAAAGCTAAGAAGCTCCGTTTTTCTCTTATTCACAGCACGATGGAACCTCCTCCTCTAACATTCAAATAAATAAGTAAACATGATAAATTGTAGCTTGAAGGAAATGTGTTTTATTATTAAAGTTGATTTGCCATCAATTTAGAAGTAAAATCTGTGAACATGATTCACTTTCTCCTCTTTTTAATCAATATGTTTTAGTCTAACTTTGTCTCCATATTGATTGATCTTATAGATATGCTTTCGTATGTTTTCAGTTAATGGCTTGTTGTCAAGATCATACTTTGTTTGGAAACAATTCTGAATCTATAATAACTTGCTTGTATTGGATGTCTTAATAAACAAAAAGAAACATGTCCATAATTAAAGTAGAAAATTATTTTCTTTTATGCCTTTCTATAAATTATGCTGCATTCCTTACAGATTCAATAATAGAAAATAAATTTTCTCAACACTAAAATATTTGTTTTAAAAAACACTCAAAAAGCTTTTCTGTAGTCAGGAGGTTGATGCGAGTTTAATTTCCTATATTTTTCACTATAACAAATGTATATTTTAAATGGAAGTAACAATTATGGTTTCTTCTTGAAGTACTTGTACAGCTGATGTAAAATATATATTCTGGATGTGACTAAGAATCTGCAAATAATATTAAATTAGATAAAGAGAAATGCCCTTCAGAAGTGAGGGGACACAGAAATTCTTTAATATTCCAAAACAAAACTATTTCATAAGAATTTCATATGTATGCTGTGACTCTTGGTAAAAATTTGAGAAAAGGAATATTAAAATTTCGTCTATGTGATATTTAAATATTTCTTGGATTAAAAGTAATTGCTCTGATACTTTAGTTACATTAAAATGCAGAGAATTGTACTGTTCATTTTCTCAACAAAATTTTTGATGATTAATAAAGCCAAGAGAAGGAACATGATACTGTTAAAAATGAATTCCTTTAAACAAACATTCTGTAAATTACATGACTTACATTTACAAAAACTGATGCATAAATTAAATGTATGAGATAGGAAGACAGAAAAAAAAATAATGCAGTTTTGGAGAAAAAAAGATTAATTCCTAGAATAATTAACTTATCATTAAATGTTCTGAACAGTACAGCCAAATGTTACTTTGATACAGTCATATACACTTTAAGTAATATGTTTGTTACAATAATCAAAACCTGATGATAGGGCAGTTTGTACTGAATGTAGTTAAAAATGGGTAAGCTCTACTGATTCCTATTAGTAGTATTAAGTTATTGAGAGTTAAAAAAAAAACAAAGCAAAACAATTGTAAAAAATAAAATTACTCACCATTAAATCAATTAGTTAGTATCAATAAAACTTATTGAGAAGTGGTGTGTTAATCACAGTTAGAAGCTAAGAAGCATCAGAATACAGAAACTTCTGATAAAGTGATACTCACTGGGTACTCATAATTTACATTAAGATTAGTTGTTCAAATTCTTGTTCAAATGTAGTTTTTCATCAAATCTATGTGATCTATTCTGAGTATTTTTTTAAAATTTTGCATGACATCTTTGTTATAAACTTCTTTACCATGAGTAAGAATTTATTCTTTAACGTCATTTTGATTGGTTTGCACTGATAAAGTTATAAAGATGTTTCCCAATAAGGAAATATATCAATGAGTTTGAAAGAATTCTCCTTAAATAACTGAGAAATATTCTGTCTGAATTGCTGCAGTTGTGGAGACCGATGTAGGTAGAAAGGAACTTTTAAAAGGATACAGTTAAAAACAAGCAACACAACACACATTTTCTCAATCTGTTTTTCTTGGAATTAAGGAATATGAGAAAATGTAACAAGTGGCTTTAAGTACTCAAACTTTGACTTAAAAGTGCACAGTTTGTTATATTTGTGATAGAAGAGACAGCAAAAAATAACATAGTTCAGGAGCTAATAATGATAAAGCAGTGGGAATCAAGGATTTACTGAATTGGTAGCTAATTTTATTTTTAGCAGTGCATGTGTCTGTACATTAGTGTAGTAGGGGCTCCATCCTATGACAAATTTGTATGCTGCATTGTGTGAGAAGCTGTTGGTAACTGAATATTTTCTACTAATTAAGCTATAAATGGAATTATAATACCAGTTATTGTTGTACAATATAGAATATATGATATGGACCTCATGAAACATTAAAAAAGACATTCATAGGGAATGTAAAGCATTTTTTAAAATATTAGTTTGGTTGAAGGAAGAGTCAGTGTCCATTCTCCTTCACAGACCCAATGAGATTAGTGAAATAGGCTTGACTAATGAATATCATGAATAGTTGAAGGTTGATGGCTGCAGGAAAACTATGTGCAGGAAGGAATTATAAAAGACCAGCATTTTTGGAAAGAATGACTGAAGGTAGCAGTAAAAGTGGGGGTCTAGGAGTAGACACAGTATGAGTGGTGAGAGGTGAAAAGACGAATGAGCCTGATGTATCTAAAGCCAGTCATTCCCAAATGAGCAGAGGCCACTGCTGAATCAATATAAAAGGCAGAGAGAAACAGTTTCATTTCAGTGAAGATGGCCTTTCTTTGGATGCCATCTAAGATGTTTGTATGTGCAGCAGCACTGTCTCAGATATGGGAGCAGTACTACATTGTGCATCTTAAATAAACTTTGTAGAGGGTTAGTACTAGTTAGGATGAAATGTGTGAAGTACTTTCTGGTCCTGAAGATGAAGGCCAGTCTTTGTGATTTAGTTTTTGCTATGATAGCATGGCAAATCTTTTAGTATTTATTGATTATGTGTAGGGAATATCAGCGAATACAGGAATAAGAAACCATTCTTCTTTCATGAATTAAAAAGTTAGATTGAGAGTATTAAACATTATGAAATTCTTAGCTTTTATTTGAAAATGCTTCTTCACAAAGGACTCCTGGTATTGTCTGTGAATAAAATGTTGAATGTAAAGGGTGTTAAAGAATTGAGAATTACAAATTATTGTGATTTTATATCTCCATTATCTAGTGCATAGGCAACTATTGTATGATCAATTGCTTTTAGAGTTAAAAATTATTACCATTTGAGCAAATTACTAATACTTAAATCCTCTTTGTTGGGAGATACTCTTCTCTTATAGTAGTGCGCCATTCCTTCTTACCAAGTATTCCAAGTCATCTATTTACCATATAACTTTACCATCATGTAGTGTGTAAAAGAGAAGACTGCATTGTTATGGGTATGTAATGCATGACTTGCGGCAGCTATATAAAGTGTTGATCACTTTATGTAGATGAAATTTGCTAGAGAGGGGATCCAGAAAGACTTGGGACAAAATGGTGAAGGTTGAACTCAGAATTTTGAGCTTCATGAAGACGATGACAAAAGACTGAGATGATTGATTATACACAATGCTTGAGAAAATCCACCCATCATAGTGAAACTGAGGCTCTAGAAGCATGTGTATATGCAACTACCCAGTTTGTTCCTGTCAAGCCTTCTCCACCTCTTGCCTTCCTATCAATTTCCTAACTACTGTAGTATTCTGTTGCTCTATGTAATTAAATAAAAGCAGAACAATACATTTCATCAACCTTTTGTGTTTTCAGCTACTTTTCTCCCACTTTCTTTTGACATTCATCCCACATGCTTAACATTACCCATCCCCACTCACATTTTCTATTGATCACCCTTTTTCTCCTTGCTGCCAATTATCTCTCCCTCTTCTCTGAACCACTTCTTATCGACTCACTACTATGTAACTCTGATCACCTCCACTTATATTCCTATACATCTCTTACACTTCACACCAATTTTTGCAACCTTTACCCACTCACCCATCATCTATCATCTATCCTTCTCCAATTTATTGTATTATTATTATTATTATTATAATTTCTCTTTATCACAGGTTTAGTTGGAGCTCCTGGAGTCTTACATGCGTAGTGGGCTTGCTACCTGCAGCCTACGGTACCATGCTATCCCTTCTTTTCAGCTATCTTATACTTTCCTGATTATTCTGGCCGTGCCAAGGAGGTAAACCTTTTCTATCAGTCCTACTGGGCACTCTATTCCAATTTCCTCTATATTCCCCTTGATGCCTTCTGATACTATTCCCAAGGACCCAACAATAATTGGCACTTTCTTCACCTTCTTCATTTTCCATAGCCAGGCTATTTCGTACTTAAGAGGGTTGTATTTATCTATCTTTTTGCCTTCCTCCTTGATTTGTGGGTCAAAGGGGTATGCAACATCAACTATATAGCATATGCAATGCATCTTGTCCACCACCACTAGTTCTGATCTGTTATGCTCTAGCACCTGATCTGTTTGGATTGGGAAATCACAGATGATTTTGTTGGTCTCCGACTCTGACACTCTCTGCTGTTTGTGCTCATACCATGTCTTGCCTCTCACTAGCCCCCACTTTTCACACAGTTTCCACTGTAGCACTTTCACTACCTGATTGTGTTGCCACAACTTGTGGTGGTTTTGGGCAAGTCTAGGGCATTTGTTTGTGATATGGGCAATGGTTTCATCCACTCTATTGCAGATGCAGCACAGCAGAGACAGTTGCTCATTCCTAAGGTTGACCCTCCAGTTCATGTATTATTATTATTATTATTATTATTATTATTATTATTATTATTATTATTATTATTCTACTCATAATTCTTTAAATGTTGTCAGTCATCACTGCCTCTCACCTGAACCACTTGTATTGATGTTCATCTCGCATTCTTATCATCTCCTCTTCAATTCATATTTACTATTGATCATCCTTCCAACCCTTGTTTCCCATTCTCTACATTCACCTCTACCCCCATCTCTAACCACCCATCATTCTTCTCACCACACTTTTGCAACCTCTACCCACTCTCCCATCCTGAGCTTCTATCTCAACACCCTCTTCTATTTGTCTTCTCATACCTTGAGAGTTATACCTTAACACTTCATCATCATCTTTATCTCTCTATCCAGCTCCATCCTAACTACTCTCACCTTTATTATTTTCCTACTCAGTGAAGGGAGCTCTTTAGCCTTCTGGATTACAAGATTTTACTAGTGCTGGTACTATAAAAAAGGCACCCACTAAACCATGTAAAGTGATTGGCTTTAAGAAACACATCTAACCATAGAAATCATGCCAAAGGACACCTTTCAGCACAATGTGACCCTTGTCTTGTTGGATCATGTTAAATGGTGGTGCTCCACCATGGCCACATCTCTTGAGCAGAAACTAGTAGAAAAAACTGTCAAATTATGCAAAGAACATGGACTTTAAATGATGGCAATGACGATGATGATATTTCTTTTGAAATGAATTTTTTTTTATATGATTTTAATATTTATGTAATCAACCCTTGTAAGATGGCATGCTAAGTAAATTTAGGTCATATTTACAGTTGGAGCTTAAAATTATATTTTACTTTAAAGCTCTTGCTCTGATAGTGATTATGTTTGTTGCTTGTAAAATTTGTCTTTTGAAGAAATGGTTATCATTGTGATACTAGCTGTGATATTTAGATTAAACTTCATATGTGAACTATTGTTTTGTAAATGTTTGTTTGAAATATATTATATTTAACTTCAAATTAACATTGACAACAAATTAGTTAAATAGCGATTTCAAATTTTATAATAATAAAAAATGTATTGAAAATAAAATAAAATGTTTGTGTTGATGTTGGAACATCCCAGTAAGTGCAATGTTAAGCTGAGTTGAATATTATGGATGACAAAATGGAGGGATGATATCTTGCAAGATTTGAATATATTGATATATTTATTTATGTATTTGATGGTAATGTCTTTTTGAATATGGAAAAATATGGATGCTTGTACTCAGGTTGAAGCAAAAGGAAATATTCTTCTTTAATAACTGACTACAGCTTTGAAGCCATTGAAAAACGAGAAGATTTTGATGTAATCATTTATAAGTATTCAAAGTCCTCCACTTCTGCTGCAGGCAAAAAAGCTAACAACATTTTGAGGTAATCAACATTAACAGTGATTAACAAAACAAATGGAAAACAAAAGAAATATCTTTCTGATGTTCTAGAAGACTAGATCACACTTTAAATCAGCTAACATCATTGGCAGTGGGGAGAGGAGCTTAGTTCACCAAGTCAGATTTTTACTGAAATGTGCAAAGATAAGCAACAAAATTAGTTGCCGCTTTAAAGAACTCTGACATATGAGACAAAGAGATATATGTCTACAAGATAGTAAACAATTTTGGTGGGTTTCAACAAAGACTCACTAAGACTCGAAGATGAACATATAATTGGAAATTGTATCAGCCATCAATAATAGGCCATTCACATGAATTCTTTTAAGTAGTGATGCGACAATAAAGCAAGCCAGCAAGCCTTCCCAAATAGGATCCATGTGAAATGAAAATGATTATATTAGAACAAATCATATTAGAACCTTTAGATAATTAAGTGCTGTGAGATCTAACCATATTGGAGTTGTACCTTGCAAATCGTTTTTGTTTCGTTTTGTTTAATATTTGCATTGTATCTCTAAACTGTCATCAGTTGCTACAGATTGTATTGTTATAACTGGCTGAAAATGTCTCTTCTGCAATATGAGAGAGAAATTTAACCCAGTCCATGATTTCTTTAGATAATGAATTAAGAAGTCCCCTTCAGGTGAAAATGGTGACATTAACTGTCACCAGTATTCTCAGGTTTTCTGATTTATTTAATGGTGTATTTCAAAATTTAGTAATTTACTATCCAGAATTTCCCAAATGTAGACCTCTTGGTGTACTTGTTTCTTCTGTCTGTATTTCATATCCAGAAGATATTCCAAGTAATTTAATTCTTTTATCTTTTATTCTTTTACTTTATTTGTTTAATTCATTTAACAGCAGCCATGCTGGGGCACTGCCTTGAAGAGTTTTAGTTGAATAAATCGACCCTAGGACTTTTTTTAAAGTCTAGTACTTATTCTATTCATTTCTTTTGCAGAACCAATAAGTTATGAGGATGTAAACACACCAACATCAGTTGTCAAGTGGTGGTGGGAACAAACAAAGACACTTACACACACACACACACGTGTATGACAGGCTTCTTCCAATTTGCTGTTAACCAAAACCATTTAGAAGGCTTTTCTTGGCCTGAGGCTATAGTAGAAAACACTTACCCAAGATGTCACACAGTGGGATTGAACCAACAACCATGTGGTTGGAAAGCAAGTTTCTTACCACACAGCCATGCCAGTAGGATTTTTATTTATGATATTTATCCAGAAATAACATTGCTTTAGTGCTATGAATAGTAATTCATATGGTTCAGAACTGGTGTTTTACACAATTTCTGTATAACTGCAGAGGAGTTTCACATTTGATATGTGTCCTCAGGAGGGATTATTAATGGACATTGTGATGTTTTTGCTCCAGTCTGATTTTCTGTTAAGGATTGGTTCTTAGCTTGCAGCTAACTCATTGAAAACTTCCTGTAGTGCATAGCATAGAATTCACTGTACTTTATGAATATCATTTATTGCTTTTGTCCCAAGTGATATATCAGAATCAATATCACCTGCATAACTGAAAACTTTGGTGTACTGAATCCACTTCTGTTAAATCTGATCTGAAATTATTGTATTTTCTGGAATGCAAGTCAATGTAGTATATAGTGTAAATGTTCAAACATCCTGTTGCATTTTCATGTGGAATTTTCGGTCCTCCAAAGTCGTCTTGTTGTTAACCTACCTTTTTTGGCTGTAAATTTTGATCCCAAAAGTTTAGTTTGCATGCCAGAAAATACCACATAATGATCAGTAAGAGAAGTTGCAAAATGGTATCATCTGGAAATCTGCTGCAAGAGATTTTGTTCATAATATGATGCTGATAGCTGCAATTATTTGATGCCTAATTTCCATGAAACTAATAAACCAGACTACCATGCTGATCTGAAATACCAAGGTGTACCTTCATAGCATAAAATTTAAAGTGTAGTTAAAAGCAATGAATATTCATGTTATTAAATCAAAGACAACAAGCCAATTCAGGAATAGAATTGATATTAGATCCATAAATTTGAAGCATTCTTCTAATATATATGATGTGTTGGCATTTGTAGATTGATTTGGTTATCAACTATTAAAACTACGTAGAACCGTAAAGAGTGAAAGTTTTAATGATTTTCTGTCTGCCAGATATTGTTTTGAAGAGAAACCAAAATTTCATCAGGCATTTGTGCTTTCATGTTTTTGAATTGCCTTAATTGCACACACTTCGAAATACAGCAAAATGTAATTAAAAGAAAAACTACAGGAACTTAATTTACCTTTAACAAAGTCAGTATTATTTCAATTAGAAACTTTTATTATTTCTTCATTGTTTCAAATACAGAGTACATTCTATCATTCAATATATATATATATATATATACTAGCAGAAGCACCCGGCGTTGCTCGGGAATGAAATTGTTGCTTATATACTTGAAGAAAAAAAGGCAAAATATGCTGTATAGAAATTTGAGGACATTCTGTAGATGGACTCTCAGATGAATGATGGCTGGGCGCCTCTCATGAATGGGGAAAATTGAAGATGTGCCAAAAAGCCTCATTGGTACTTGGAAACTTTTACGAAAATTTAAATGGGGATTAAATGAAAGAAATGATTTATGTGAATATCCTCACAAGAGTAATTGAAATAAATGGCGATTGTGGAACCCCCCACCC
>NC_068983.1:81022561-81052736 GCF_001194135.2 Octopus bimaculoides
TTAATTAAAAAAATCAAATGAAGAGCCTAAGATTTATCCGAGGTCAAATTATTCACGCATCACAAGTATGGAAGCATTTGGTGAAGTCGATTTCACGTGAAAAGCGATTACACACACATCTCTGTTTTATATATAGTATATATATACATAACTGAAAAAATAATTGCTATATATATATATATATATATATATATATACATATATACATATTTCTACTTGCTTAGTCCAGAGAAAGGGTAAGTACCCATGACTTTTGCAAGCCCTCTGAGACTAGCGAGTATGATGTTATATCTGATATATGAGCCTAGATATTACTATCATCAATTGCTAATAAGATAATTTTTCAGACTATTAACATCTCATCTTCAGAGAAGGAACATTAAAAAAAAAATAATTACTTCTTCAGAATGTTTTGGTTGCTATAATGGGTGAGTACATAGTTCTATATAGTTTAAGAACCTTAATTTCTAATCTAGACACAGTAATGCTCTAGTATGCTTAGAGGTCTAGTATAAAAGAATGCTGTTATCCTCAGTTGTCAAATAAGTTTCTAGTTCAAATACAATTTGGAATTTTCTACACATTCTGGATTAAAATACCTGATGATGATTGGAGACTGATCAAAACAGCATAGATGTAGATATTTAAAAAAATGCTTCATCTCTATAAATTAGGTTAATTGTCTGAAAAATTATTATTTTATTGACAAAAAGAAAAACTCATATCAAACATTTAACAGTTATTAATGTATTATTTTGTTCCAGATTTTAGCTGAGATTCTATGCTGCAAAAGACATTATTGTAACTTGTAGAGTCACTCTGCTCATTTAGACACATGAATTATTGTATTTAGTTCTTTTTCAAATTTCTAATAGTTAAATGCACCAAATTGTGTTTTCTTTTTTCATTATACATCAACGATTTATTCATTAACACTTTATATACTCATGTTTTTCTTTTTCTTTTGAAAGTGAGAGCATATGATCAAAGAGAATGGAAGGAAAGAGTTCTGTTTAGGATTGTATGGAGTTAGATGTGATGAAGTCAATGATGTAAAATATATGATGATGATCAAAGATTTTCATGTTCACATAAATATTTGTGTTTCTACTAATTGGTGCATCTGATACTATTTAATCTACTAATACTAAAATAGTTGGGTTAAACAGAGCAATGCCTCAAAACAGTGCAACCATCTCTTTGTAACAGAAAAGCCATCTTAGTGGTGCATTTGATGGTTTCGTATTTTTGATGTCTTACAATATACAATAGACCACCATTTTCTGGCATCCTTAGTTCCAAACTCATGCTGGATTTTTCAGTTCAGTGGACTGGAAGAGACGGGATAATAGTAAGGTTGAGTAAATCTCTAGAAGACTACTACCATGTTATTAATATTTTGGCAACTAAACACTATCAACATCTTTGTTTATTTGCTAGAAATACATCATGAAGCTGGAAACATTATTCCAACCGTCCAACTATAGTGCTTATGAAATATTTGCACCTTCATATTATTATAATATGGAAGTGCAAATATTTCAGAAACAAAATCTAATGCCTTGCTCTAACTTCCTAATTACTGAGCCTTCAGTGAGACCTCCCTTGAAATATAACTGTAAGGGCTTATATTTGCCTTTTCTTTTTTCATTCTGGGACACAGTATTTCCTGTAGTGGAGGTGAGTTATGCATTAACCTACTCTTCTCAGAAAGTAAGTGTTCAAGGAGTTAATATGTGGTACTAAATTTAGTTTTAAACATTTGTATCATTATAATAGTCAAGTGTAGGATATGTTTTGACCTTCAAGATACGTTACTAGTGAATAAACAAATGTGTCATGAAGGATTGGTATTGAAATGTTATTAATAATAGTCAGAGGAAATGTGAATGTCCTCACATGATTATGTCCAGATTAAAAGAGGTATCAGATCATCTGTTGCTGGAAACTTGCTGTTGTACCTGCATTAATATTTGAAGGCAGATTTAGTTCTATTCAAGTCCAGATTCCATTGGAGTTGATCTTGTTTGCTATCCATCAGAAATTGATACAAAGAGTACTACTTGAGTTGATATAATTGACTGGTCTGTACCCTGGGATGTGTGGTCTAGTGCCTGTCTCAAAAATCAATAAATATCCTCATCTGTCTAATTAGAATGAAGCTGGTAAAGTTCATCAAGAGCATGATGCAGTAGTTTTATTTCGGTTTCTCTTTTAAAGGAATGCATTTTTTTTCTCATAGATCAACAGGTTACAAATCTAGTAATAACGAATGGTGTAAACAGCAGTTTTGTTACACAACAAATGTCACTAGTTTATGTTTTTATGTTTCAACAAACCTCTTGACATCATAAATGACTTATTGCATATTAAAGTTTGCAGTTGATACATGGGATGGTTTCACAAATTTTGCAATATTTTTCACATAATACCTTAGGAAAAAGTGAAGTAAAACTTATTCATAGGTCAGTTATAATTAGAAACTTTGGTTTTGAACTTTAAAAAAGAATAGCATTCACATTAAGTAGAATGGATTATAGCTATTTCAGATCATTGTAGTTTTACTAATGTGAGATGGTTATGAAATTAAAATATCAGTAAACAGATTATAGATGCACAATGTAATCAACTAATTGATTATAATACCATGTATTTTAAATGACTAGAAAAAGAAAAAAACTTCAATCATCTTAAAACAATATATAATTCTAATCATCCATGTCAATATACTTTCTTAAAAGGTAAATATAAATTATGCTTTTTTAATAGTATCAAATTCTATATCTGCATGGAAAACCCTTCACAATTCATGTAGTTTATCATATTTAGGCAACTAATTTCTTCAAGCTGTTTCCATTTATTGTATAGGAAAAGTGCTATAATGTTCAAGCAGGAATCTTACTTATTATACATCTTGTAGCAATAGTCTTTTAAGGTTTGGTTACTATCCCAGCTCTTGAGATAACTATAGTGTTTACTTTAATTATACTACATTTGTATTCAAGTAGTTTGTAAATTATACTTGTCCACATCTGTAATTGACTAAAGAATTTTTGTAGATAACCAACAATATAATCATGTGTGTTTAATGGTTTTGCAATGTTGCACATTATATATATCTACACACACATGTGCGTGTGTGTATATATTCATGAGAACTGATATATTTTGGTGTCAAGAGATACATTCTGTGTATATGTGTGTGCATATAAGTATATAGTCTTATAAAGCTTAATACATTTTACAATGATATGGAGATGGGCAGTAAAACCTTTTTATTTTCACTCATTAAATACACTAAACTGCCATAAAATATGATTTATTTCTGCAGTTTTGATTAACTCTTACTTTTTTGTGTCATAAATAAAATACTTCACTTATGGGACAAATATGACACCTACTGAAAATGGGGATCAGATTGAAAAATATTTTAAAAAAAGACATAGGCTTAAAGTAGTTTACTAATTTCTTTTTTGTTTTTATTTATTCTTTGTAACAAAAGCATATATACAGTAAGCAAAGACATTACAATAAAACCACCAACAGCAAATAAGAGATTTGGAAATATGAATCAGGGAATATAATTTTGAGTTTTTGCTATTTTGTGCAATTACTGAGGATCAAGTAGAAGGTGGAGATTTCACATGATCCATTTGACAGTAACACATAGAGAGCCAAGCATGTGCATATTAGGTAAGTTAACTGCAGACAAAAATGACTTAAGCACCAAAGATATTTTACTTCACTCAGTTAAAGGAAATAGCTTTCCTTTAGTTTGTAATGTTGTTATTGGTTGGTTCATATATCACCTTATCAAATATAGTATAATGTTAATAATAACAGTGGAGAGTATTGACTACCAATGGAGGAAGGAATATCTGATGAAAGAACCAATCAATAATTATAAATACAACATGTCTTGGCTTAACTATTTTACCACAAAATTTATATCGTGGCAATTTATTTGATAGCAAGAACCCATTTCATATCAAGTATTTTAAAATCTTAAATGTGCTTGTTTCTGTATGTATGTGTGTATGCATGTGTGCACGCATATGTATAACATAATATTATGTATGTAACTAATTGAAGTAAAACAATGATAACTAGTTAAATTAGAATAAATTTTGTTGGTAATTAATTCAATGGTGTTCATAACCAAAAGTTAATACAAGTTGACCAATGTCTAGTTTTGTTGCTATTATGAGGTTGATTTTGGTTAGCTTAGATGAAAAAGAAAAATATTGTTAGAATTATGTATGAATCTCAATCTGTTTTGTAAAGTCTTTATTGATAGTTTTATACTAAAACATCACCATACTTTCTATTAAAAATAATATTTTTGAAGTTTAAAATTTTCTTAACCTAAATAATAGATGATGTTTCTGTATGGAGCATGTATGTTCACACACTTGCAGACAGTACCAAAAAGGATAAGTAAATAAATAAAAATAAAAAAACAGCAGGCTCTCCAGAGATGTACACGAAATCAATGACTATTTTTTAAAGTTTTATGACTTTTCCACTTGCGAAAGTATATGTTTAGTACAAACCAATATACTTAATATATAAATATGAATAGAAAGTTCAACTGTTGTACTAGGGCTCGACCTAAGAAGCTTGACAGCATTTAAATTAAAGCAAGATGTTGTCATTAAAATAAATAATAAAATTATATATATGCAACATAGTTGCAATATATCTATTATCAGTGTAATACTGTTGAATCCACAATCAGCTCACTGCCTTTTAGTACATAACAGATGTCATTTAGAAAGATTATCTGCATTTTAATTCCTATATTCTGAAAAAGATTTCTAATGCTTATTTATTTTCCTTTCCTTGTGAAGCACATTTTCTTATAAAGAAAAATAACAATAGTGATGATGATGATGATGATGATGATGATGATGATGATGATGATGATGATGATGATGATGATGATGATAATAATGATGCTAATGGTAATAAGTTTTAAAAAATCCCTTCCAATATTAAACAATTAAATTTCAATAGCATCAAACCAAGAAGATGTCCAAATATATTTAACTTTTTGTGCTTTTTTTCTTTCTTGTTTTTGTGATTTAAATGTGAATTTCAGATTTTTTTTTTTTTTTTTTTTTTTTTTTTTTTTACATAATATACAGTTTGGCAGCTATGAAACCATATTATGACAAAAAAATATTGAAAATATAATTTCATATATTTACATGTTTTAGTTGGCTAAAACTATTTTGCACATCTATGTAACTGAAAACTTATAAAAATGAATGGAAATTGATACCTGGAAGCCATGTTTAGCTATTCTCTCATAAATAGTATCTATTAGGAAAGATAAGGAAAAAGTAACAATTGGCTATTCTATGCTTTCTTATGTAGTTGGAAAGAAGGTGTCTTTGAGAGGTCATTCTTTAATCTTTCCACAGAGTGAAAAATGAAAATAAATACTGTCAATAAATAAGTAAATACATAATTTAAATAAAAATAAAAGTACATTTTTACAAATCAGATTTTCTTTGGTTTTGAACAGAAAATTTTGGTTCTAATCTAATTATTTAAAGAATCCAGAAATTAAATTGAAAGAAGCCTATGAAATTCTAAAAACATTACAAGGGAATAGTAAACTTCAACAGAGGAGTATTGTAAATGTTATACCTAATATGTATTGCTTTCTTTGTTTATGGTGGGTGTGTGGATAACTGTAAATTTAATAGTAGTGAAGAATAAATATGAAGTTATTAACTCTAATTTCATTTATTTTTTTCCCCAGGTTCTAAAGGACTATTGTGATCATCATACAATTAAATTCTCATACACTTCTTTTTTACAAAAAGGAGTGTATGAAATTTTAGGTGTATGAGGATCACAAAAATATCTAGGGAAGAAAACCCTAAAATATAGGTTTAACATTACTTACTATTATTATGACCACTACAAAGAAAGCACTTTCCTCTCTACTTTCTATTCTTTTCCTGGCAATAATTTATTCTTGGATTCTACATTTCCCTTAAATGTTTTTAAATAAACTAGTTTACAGGGAAAATAGGTTTCAAATTTCATCAGTTTAGGGAAGGAAAACTTAACGATGATGAACGCTATTTTTATATGTCAGAATAATAATCATGCTTTTATTATTAAGTGAGTGGAAACATCTGGAAGTTGATTATCTGTACATCTGTAACTCTTGTCCCTATGTAAACCGAAAGTATGATGAAAAATGGTTATGCTTCAATCAGTTTCAAGCTGCAAAGTAAATATGATAAAATGCAATATAAAAAAAAAAACAGAAACAAGAATATTTTCAAATGTTATTATTATTTGGTTGCCCAATGACATGATGCCAAACTTGAAAGTGCATTATTTAACTTTAAATTCTGTTAGGTTCAAATCAACTTTCTTTGTACCAAAATTAAACTGGATAAGTTGTTGGACTATATGAAAGTAAAGATATCAATATTTAATATCATTTGCAATGTTTCCTACCACAATATTACTTAAGAAAAATCTAATTTAAAATTAAACTTGTGTAAATTAGAGAGAAAAACTGGTTACCATCAATTTTTGAAGTCCAAAATTCAATTTCTTACAACCAAAAACATCAATTTTCCCCTTTTTTTAATTTGATACAAATTAACCACATAAATATATTCATTAGAGCTTCTAATCTACAATGATCTAATTTCTAATAATTATAGAAATCAGTATGTTCAAAAATATCCTTTATTGAAGAATCTATGTTTATAACTGAAATCGTTTTGTTAAGTATATTTTTTAATTGCTCCACTTTTTGAATTTGATAAAGATCAAGACATCTTATACAAAATATAGATAGAAAAAGAAATAACCAAGTGCCACACACTGTCCATGTGTTGCAGCAACACCTTATCATCCTAATCAACTATATACTGCATAATTTGAGCTGAATATTTGAAGCTTTGTGTAATAAGCATGCCTAATAAATATGCACCAAAACTCTGTTGAGTTTCAGTTGACTTATAAACACAATTCTTACAAAAAAAAAAAAATCAATATATAAAGAAATTAAAAGTGGAGGACAGACTTGCCAGTGTTTGACATTCTTGCAGTTAGTTTGTTTTATCAAGAAAATGATGTTTATTAAACACTGCCACTTGTAGTGGAGGAGAGTTAATTGATAATTTAACTTAAGTAATTTTTCTATTATTTACTTGAAGAACAAATTCAATAACCTGTAGCATTGTTTTTGTTTTTTATCACAAATAACTCCATGGTGATGGCTGTCCATAATTCTTACTGTTCAGTGTAATTTATCTGAATCCTCAAATATAGCTGTCTCTTAAGAAAAATAATACAAACAATATCCAGTATAATAAGATTTAAATCCAAAACAATTTTCAAAAATTTATGTCAGTAATTATACATTTATTTCATAAGAAATATTTTAGCACAGGACTTGGCAGATTGTTACAGTTTCTATATATGCACACATCAGTATAACAACCAGATTTTTGTTTTAAAAAAAGGAAGAAAAAAAAAGAAAACATTAAGGATGGTTGCTTCTTTGGTTTTTCTTTTTTTTCATTTTGCTGCCTCATAGAGAGGAGAGAAATGCTGAGCTTGATTCCCAGCCAGATATAAGATGGGACTTTTTGAATTTTAGATTAGATAAAATAATTACCATAAAAGAAATTTACTAGACTTTTAAAATATTTTATTTGTTGGTAGAACTACAATATAACTTAAATGGTTGTGTTGTGTAAAGAGCTTACTATTTGTCACATTATTCAGGGGTTCATAAAGTTCAGACAACAAAGGATTTTCAAACAGGCGTTTCAGTACTTTGAGATTAAAAGACATTTAGCTATTCCCAAAGAAAGTAGGAAGGTGGAGGGACAATGAAAAATAGTCAAAAAAGATTGATTGCAAGGAGGGAGAAGAAAGGATGTAAAACTTTGATGAATAAAAACAACATAAATTATCCTAGAGGCTCAATCAAATTTACAGCAGTTTAGAATAACTCTGCATCGGCAGAGTGGGATTCAATCTGAATTTTTATAGTTCTTTAAACAGCAGAAAATTCGGCAAGTTAATGTTTTAGAAAAGTTATTGTCCCTTTTGAATATATTTACTTGACCTTCCAAAAAGAACTTTAAATTAGAAGACATAGATAAAATAAGTCATAATCAGTACTTCTGACCAATTTATCTACTGACCTTATAATCTAGGATCATCTGTATAATGTCTAAAAAGCTTTAGTGCATGTGTTACACCAGAGAGACTGATCTGTTATGTCAAACGATACAACTAAGGAAACAATAAAATCTTAGTTATTCAGCTTATTTTATTTTTAAACTAATATAAGTAAAGTACATACCTTTTGAAAGTTAGTACTAATTAATTATGGTATTTCAAGACTATCCAGAGATTAAGCAAATCACTGTTTGAGAGAGAACCATAATATATATAATACTATGGATGTGAGGTATTTAGTCCAACTAAGCAGCAATCAAGTTTATTCACTCTCTCTGGTGTTGTTACCATGACAAATATGTATTAGGATAGGTGGCTAAAAGACATGTTTTACAGCTATATTTAAAACATTGGTCATACAAATAGGACTGCCACTTGTGAGTATGGTAATGGTGGCTTAATCAAGAACATTGGGCACTAGGTAGATCCACCTAGAGATCTTGTCCCATATATGGTTTGAATGGAAATTGGCTAAGTGTGTGTGTGTGTGTGTGTGTGCGTGTGTGTGTGTGTGTGTGTGTGTGTTGGGTGGGTGTTAGAAAACAAAAGTAGTAAATAATTAAAAAAAATAATGACATTCCAGTAGTCCCAACATAAACATCTAGAGCTCAACAGTTGAAGGTTGTAGCAAGAATACCTACCAAATGTACACAGATAACTAGTATAAAACAACAATTTGTACACAATAAATATGACAGTAAAACAGTGTGATACAAAGATGTATCATTAGATGTACAATGTAGACATTTGTCATGAAAACCAAATGCAGGATAACAACACTGTGATTATGAATAACTTGTTTCGATTGAGTTGTTATACCTGGTGGTGGTCAGTCGTTGAGCTGTCTGTTAGATTGTGAAATGAAGATGAGAATGATGACAATGATGACGATGATGATGAGAATGATGATGATTATGATGATGATGATTATAATGATGGTGGTGGTTACTTACTACTTACTAGCTGCTTAATGTTTAGCCAGCAGCAGCACCTGCAAGACTCTAAACATATTTCATATTACCAAGTACCATCTTGTACACATAGAAACAGGGTGCTGTGGCAATAATGATGAAGTGAATAACTAACTTACCTAGCATTCAACATTAGAAAGTTTACACTCTCAGCATACAATGGGGATCAGTGCAATGAAAAAATAAATAAGTAACACACAAACACACAAGCATTTATATCAATTGTTTTCATGTGAGCAGTTTGGTTCATAAATGGTCCTTCAGTTTTAGCTTCTATCTGAGTTTACATGAAATTGAATACATATGTGAATGTATATCAACATGATACTCATTTATCCAGGAAAATAAATGTTTTCTTAAAAATGTGTGTATAGATAGGTATATACAATATGTATGTGCATATGCACAAATACCCACACACACACATTCTTATCTATGCATTAAAATCTTTCATGCAAGGGCTTATATTAATAATGTTTATGGTCAGATTTTATAGGTCATTGAACTTGGGCTTATTTCAATGAAGATATAATAATAATTCTAACTAAAAAGAAGTGAAGTGGCAGTGATAATAGAGTTGTATTTTCATTCTTATATGAAATAATATGGTAATATAATAATTGCTAATGTTTTCATAATTAACAACTGGCCCTATATTTTAAAACAAACTGTGAATATAAACTGCTTTGCTTCTCATGCAATTATTAAACTAAATATCTAACATTTAATGTCTATAAGTGGAATTACAACCATAAAGGACCTAACTACAAAGTAACCAAAATAAACAATTCTTAAATTTAAAAAAAATGTTAAATTATTCTTAATTTTAACCTTGACCATTATAGAATTTAATACGTAAATCAAAAAGTTTTAAAACTATAGTGGTAAATTTAGTTGTCTTTGTAGAGTTTTAAACTGATAATTAATGTTTTAAGAGTTTAAGAAAAGTAAACCAAATACAATATTTAGTCAATTTGTGATGAGCAATAACCACCTGAGTGAGTAATGGTTATTGTTACTATTGTTGATACAAAAGACCTGATATGTCTTGTAAATCAAAATATTTGCTACAAAGCATATGAGATATCTACCAGAAATTTGGCAGACTTTATTTACAAGAGGTGGATATCAATAATGATGGAATGAAAACTGAGTGAATGAAGACAATATTACTATATTCTATCATGAGTATAGAATATTTAGGAACTCTTTTAATTAAGACACTAAGTAATTAATAAACATACAATTTGTATGGTAATTTTTATTGGGCTTTTAAATCATTATTATAAAGATATGAAAAGTATTTACATTATGTTAAGAGTAAAATGTTACCATAACATTTAAATACAATAAAAAATGAAATAGTGAATAACACACAAAAAGAAATTAGATTTATGAAAAACAGAGCAGCTTCCATTTTAGGCTTAACATTCTAGGTTTAACATAGAAAAACTTCTTAGATATCTCTAAATTAATAAAAAAATTTAAGTAGATGACACAAGCATAAGTTAAATAATATTACATTGACAACAACTGAAAAGTATTGAGTATTATCCTCACACTGAATCACAAAATTCTGCATCCATCATTATTCTGCCAAATGTAAATTTGTATCCTTTGTAAAATGTGAATATTCTAATGCATGAAAGTAATTTATTTTATTCAAAATTCTAGTTAATTTATTAATATCTAAATCAGATTTAAACTCTGAAATAGTACAAATAAGCTTGAAATTAATTTGAATTCTTATTAGTATGGACTCACACTAACTCAGAATGCAAAACTAATCAATTTTAATTGTAATGGTTTTAAAGCAATATTTTCATATCATACTAATTAATTTTATAATAGTCTAATACAAACAAAAAGTAAGCTGTAAATATGTTTATTGTATAATCTAAATTAAAACCTGTGTTAAAAGTAAAAAGACATTTTTGGAAAAGTGAATATCACTTTAAAAAATCTGAACTGGTCCCAGGCAATCTCAAAATTAGCATCACATTTTACATTTCAGCTTACTTGCAAATATTTTAATAATTATTTTCTAAAACCAAAATATGCTTTGATGTGAATCATTTCTATAATTGCATCAGATTTAGATCATCTTTTTTTGTGGTTTGTAGTTTCTTGAAAGCAACAAACTTATCCATTTCCTTATACTAATAAATTATTATTGAAATGATTTTAATGTTTTAGAACCAGGCTTTGTGCCTAGAGTAGAAAGAATATTATTTTAGAACTAGTTTTAGTTTCATTTTGTTTGTTCAAAGATATGAATGAAATATTCTCTGTGTAGATGTGGAAAATAAAACTAAAATGAATGTTTTCTCATTCCTATCAAAATACTATAAAATCCAATGAAAAATGCTGGAAACAGTATTTGGCTTGGTTACTTTATAAAATCTGACCAACAACTTATCAACGCCTCATTTAATAAATACTGCAAATTAAAAAAAATATCAATCAAATTCTTAATTTTCTTTGGAAAATTTTATCTTTCCCATATTCAAAATTGGAAGAGGTGAAAAAAAAAAATGATAGCTTCAAATTTTTCTCAGATAAAATATTGGTGATTTCAGGACCAGAACATTCTCTCCATTGTCTGCTCCTCTCCTAAAGGCATGAAAGGTTTAATGAATGATAAGCTTTATCAAACCTGAACCACCTTTTAAAGTAAATATCTTAAGTCTCTAGTGTGAGAATAATAATTTCAGATAGATATTTTCTGCTTATATTTCTTGACCTTTTTGTTCAAGATTTCAAATTATAAACAATTGATGAAACAAGCATCAAAAATTTATATTGGAAAATTAAGTGTCTGAAACAAAACTGATTTTCAAAACAAAAATTTAATCTCTAAGTTAAATTTTAAAGGATGAAAATTTAAAAACCACCTTTAATTTATAAAAAGAAGAAATGAAAATTAGTTTTAAATGCAATATCAGGTTTGTTTCATATGTTTACGCTTATTATTTTTACCTCTGCAGGGAGAGATAATTTTTGTGAATGATATAATGAACAGGTTTGAAAAGTGAACCATCTTAAGAATCTTGGAAATAAAGAAAGTGTATTGAAGAGGTAACAGCTAGATATGATAAGTGATGTTCCAACCAGACACCATTTCAACTACTAGCTGAAACCCTTCTTGTTTGTGGAAATATGTATGAAAGACCATACATATAGTATTTCACTAAAATAGTACATGAAACTCAAGTATGGAATATCTATTAGTGTTCAATTAGAGAGACATACACTCACACATACATACAATATATTCTAAATGACACACTGAATTGGGCTGTGATATGTTGGAAATCAGGCGGTGTTGTTAAAAAATATAAATAACTAAAAGATGACCTGTAACAAAACAACACTAAAACAAAAACAAAATAAAGAAAAAAACAGTCATCACAGAAGAATAAATATTAAACATTGTGAATGCAGGATTATTCATCATCTCCTCTTGTCATACATGTGCTGCTGGGATAAACTTCTGGCTTGTTTGCAATATCTTTTCTTTTTCTGGCATTGTATTTATAATTCTTTTTGTAAAACTTTTTAAATGAAAGACCGGCGCCATTTCTCCATTATAATATAGAAAATCCTATAAGGATTTTGATGTGAACAGTAGTAGTAGTGGTGAATTGATAGTATTAATAATAATTGTAAATATATTAAAGGGGTTTTGGCCAGCAAGTTTTTAAATTTCAGATAAATATCCCCAAACTTCTTTCTCATATAACAATTGATCTTTTAAGTTTATAATTCTCAAAAACCTTTTTGTTGTTACACCATTATTTTCTTTTTACAATCAAACTCATCATCATGTTTAAGTATTTTTGATATTATATATATATACATACATACATATATATAATAGTTTTAAAGTAATTCAAAATGTTTCTTGTTTTTTTTTCCATTTTTGTTCATATTTTTCCAATGACAAGGCCTTGGCAGTCCTCACAGAATTTCACAGAAATTTCTAAGAGCCTTTTTGAATCATGTTAGTCTTGAACCTCCACCGGAACAGGTTGGTGTAAATGATGGCATCTGTTGAGATGCATAGTTTTTTATATGTTGTAAACTGAGCAGGCTATTAGCAAGCATACTGTCTCTTGAAGACATACCCACATTCAAATTCCTTTCTGGAGGGTCAGATTTACGAAATCCTAAGGGATCATAAGGAAAATAACGTGGAGAAGTCATTGATGAAATATGGGGCAAAGGGGAATTTAAACTATTGGCTCCTAAACTTGAGCCATATGGGTATGTGGAAGCTGTCGTGCTGCTGGGTACAGGACTGCCAAATTGGTGGGGAATCGGCATGAAGGCTGAAGAAACTTTCCCACAAGAACCTGTAGAGTTATCAGGCTGTCGATCTGATCTTCCATATTCTTCACTGGAATGGTCTGGCTCTTGCTTGATAACAGGACGAGGAGAAATTTTATTGGAGCTGTCCTGTGAATGTTTGGCCATATGTCTTGTTAAATAAGTCTCTTGAGTATAGGATTTTCCACATATACGACATATGTGTGTTTTTAAATGTTTTGTGTCCGAATGTTTCGGGATATGCTCCCGCAGACTTGCCTCGTCAGCGTAACATTTATAGCAGGAATTGCAGCGGTATGGCTTGTCAGTCATGTGAGAGCGTGAGTGTGACTGCAGGTTGGAGAGCTGTGAGAATGCCTTGCCACATCCCGGGTGTAAGCATTTATATGGCTTCTCCCCAGTGTGGGTGCGGATATGTTGTTGCAGATGGGACAGCTGAGTGAACTTACGCTCACAGATCTCACAGCGGTATGGCTTGATGCCTGAGTGGATACGCGCATGCTGAGACAAATATGATGAGTTGGCAAAGCACTTCAAACATGTGGGACACTTGTACGGCTTCGGATCCTGCTTGTGTATTTGTTGGCAGTGGATCAGCATGTCCGATTTGGTTGTAAACACCTAAGTGAGACAAAAAAATAAAATTCACCTGTTAGTGACATTCTTATTTTTACACGGAAGAATAATTAAACCAAGAAAAAGCTGCTGGCATTTGAATGATATATATATATAAAAAAAGAGTGAAAACAAAAAAAAAAAAGTTGGGTGCCTTTGCTGGAGGCAGAGGAAACAGAAAAGAAGGTTGACATTACCAATTTGATTGGTTGGATTTTGAAAGTGTGACCTTTTCTGGTGTTTTCAGAACATATGTGTAATTCCGTTGGACAAAGCTGCCTTTTGTAAATACCCTGTTCCATTGATGCCATACAAATGATTGTACCCAAAATGTGGCAAGGCATTCCCACAGTTTTCTAGCCTGCAGTTACCCTCACACTTTCTCAACAGTAGACAACTTATAGAACCATACTTTGAAGCTGCAATAATTGCTGCAATGCTATGTTGACATGATTCATAATCAAGGAAGGATGAAAATGTTTTCCATACAAGTAAATTTTGTATAATCCAGTTTGACACTTTGGGATTAGATTAGAATTTTGCTTCTATTTTTCACATAGTTCCCTAATGTCATGATTGATTCTCAGTTTTTGTATGGAAATTGATTGATGTTTTGATGATGCCTACAGGCTGAGATTTAATATATGTAATTCTTAATTTGGAAATGGTGCCAGTTGAATAATTTCCTTGATTTATTTAATTTTATATACACATACATATATATATGTAAATATGCATACACACACATATACATACATGCATATACATACATATATACATATATGTATACATATATATATAAGCTGAGTGGAAAAAATCTATGATTAAAAAACATATTTCATAATTATAAACAATAACGTAAATACAGAGCTGAAATTAATAAAAAGTACCAATAAAAGTTACTTAAACAATAACAATATGACTTGCTGAAAACTGAGAATTTAATTATTTAGATACAAGTAACAGAGCTGAAAACTCCAGAAGTTTTAAAAATTTTATTGATGAGTAGAAACTAGCCATATGAAGTTATCTTCAAATATCACAAACAGAATATTAAATCTAAAAAATTATTCATGCAATCTCTTCCAGTAACTTAAACATGAAAAATAGATTTACAAACAATACTGTTAACATTTTCATTTACATTTTCCACAAAAAGACAGCTTACCTTCTTTACTGATAAACAGTTTAATGGCATTTTTTTTACTCATTGAAAACTTATCTTGTGTTTTAATATGTAAAATAAGACTTTTAATCAATTGCTGTAAAGTGTATGTATGTACACACACACCATAGGTAGGCTATGTTTTAAACAGCAGCAGTCCAATAAGCTTTTAAAGCTCTAAAGAAAAGTTGCAATTTCAGATAAATTAGTAGAGGAGACTTTTTTCCAAATAATGTCTGACAAAGATGTAACAACAGTTTTTCACATTTGGCACTTCTAGCTGAGATGTATGTATCTGTAATACTTTATACAAGTTAGTATGGGTATTGTTTAGTACTTTAGTAAGCAGTGAAACACATCTGTGTTAATAATTACTGCTTAAATGTAAACATCCACCCAACTCAAGCCATCATGGCAAAATAGACTAAGTTACTACAAATGGTGTATTATATGCAGAGTAAAATGTGCATCTTTTTTCCAAAAAGAATAGTCTGAAAAATTTCCCTTACACACCCAGAACAAAACTAATTATTTGATTATCAAAGCATAAATTAATGCTGATGTGTAATTGATTGGAGATTATTTTCAACCTAATTGCTGATATAATATGCTTTCCCAAAGTAGCATAGATTGGGAGAATTCATAACAGCTACTTTCTAATAATTTTCATATAAAGGTAGTTATCTTTAAACTTTCTTTTGTCTCCTTTAGTCAACTATATTGTTTTATGTTAGATCCTGGAATCTCTTCATTACATTTGCATGTTGTCTCCATATTATCAGAAACTTTGTTCATAAAAAAAAACATTCTGAGTAGGAGATCTCATCTAAGATGCAAATGAATCAGTTAATGTAAGAAATGGAAAGTTAATATGAATTAAGTTCTCATAAGATGCAATGGTGGTAAATGAAAGCATGTAGAAAGGGACTATATTGAAAACTCCTCCAATCCATACAAGAGACTGAGACAATAATGTAGTTGAATATTTTCCAAGGAAGTGCTAAATGTAAATTATTAGGAAGTTCATGTTTAATCGAAAATAGAATTTATTTTACTTGAGAAATTCAGTGAAAAAAAGTACCAAAGTTTCTACTCATCTTGCTTAGTTTCATTTTGATCAACATAAGATGATTTTGAATGAAATCAACTAGTTTGCTGATGAATATATTTCTCTGTTGCCTTACTACTGGTATTTAATCAAATATCATTTAGTTTGGAGAGCATAGCCATTGAAGTTGAATCATTTTGTTACCCATAAGCTATATTCTAAAATAGATTTTATAGGAAACTAAAGAAATTAGAAAAAAAACCCTGAAATTTTACAAATAAGTATTCTTCAGAAGAAGTGAAAGAAGCAATTTTACTCTTATAATTTTTAGTGATTACACTGAATAAAGGGTGAGAACATCTAAGAAATATAAGTGGCATTTCAATAAAATATTAATTACAAAATACAATGGTTAACATTTGAGAATATAAACAGTCACCGCATATTTATTCATAAAAAATTGCTTGGAGATGTCAGTAAGACTTAAATGGCAAATATTTTATTAAGTTGCACAATTTAGAAAGCCAAAACAATTGTTGAGGAATTTGTAGTTAACATGTAATAACAACTAGCTAACATGATCTACAGTGTTACCTTCACAGTGTAATTTCTTTAAGCAATTTAATTATTGAATTAAATAAATAAAATATTTAATTCATTCTTTACATAATGATGAAAACTATACAGTTATCTAATAAAATTATTACAAATTATTTCCCCCAAATAATTTCATATACAAGATCTCCAACTTTTTCTTTTTTTCTTCTATGAATCCACCTGTTTTAACTTGATCAAAATGCATAGCCTCAAACATTGAACACAAAACTATAAAACATTTTCAAAGTAAAGTAAAATTATACTTTTTCTGCTCAGATTGAAAGTAAAATATGTGATGGTTAAGAAAATTTGCTAAACGTTTACTTGCTATTGTTTCTAATATTTTACAACTAACCTTGAAAAGGAAAAAAATAAATAAAAAGGGGGTAGTGCTTAATAAATAATTATTTTTGGCATTAAAAGAATATGTCTTAAATATTTTTCAACAGTCTGAATCAACATACATAAAGTAATCTTTTCTTAGGATAGCTTTATCACAAATGGAAAGTAAAAAGAAAAGAAAAAAACATTTATGGAAGTGTTTTTAAACTATTATAACAATCATTATTCCACTGATAAGAGTATGCAAGTATAGTGAATGCAAATATAATCAGTTATAGAGCGAAAATTATTTTTGAAGAATCTCACTTCTAGGAAAGAAAACTTGACAAGAATGATGATTAATGAAGCTTATCAAAAACGGTTACGAATAAACATAATTTCTTTTCCGTAAAATGCTGGGTAATAAAAACAGAAACTTTTAAAATTCAAGTTTCTTATGAATTCAAAAATATAAAATGGGATTAAAATGGGTCAGTGTTAAACCCTATCTAGTAGATGAGCAATTAAGGGTCAGAAAATGAATAAGTTGACCTAAGATGAGAAAAAGAGAAGTTGATGTATTTAGTGTTTGATTGATGATCTAAAGATCAGATGGCTTCAAGCAGTGAAGTAATTTGATAACAACTTTAACTTCTACTGGAAGCTTCCATCAAAATTTGACAGCAATATCCATATATAAGGGATATATTACAGCAATTCTTTAGTATTTATTTGGTTATAGAAAGACAAAATATTACTCTTGATATTTTGACTTTAAAATAGACTCATAGACTCATTATCTAAATATTTTTATTGAAAGGAAAAAGGATTTGATAATGACTTAACATAAAAAATTTTTTAAATAACTAAATGAAATTTATATAGTTATTATTCAGCATGGATTTTAATTATTAAAACTTAATTTGGAGGTGTTGGGTTTTAAGCTTAAAAGATTGGATAGTACGTAGTAACATGTGTGATAAGTGTGTGTATTTTATCTATCTGCATATTTGAAAAAAAAATTCATATCCAAATGAAAAAAGCATAACCCAAAACTCATGGAAGATGTTCTTATATGAGAATGGATGATTATGAATAAGCATTGAAGGATAATGTTGTGCATGTTATGTTTAAGAAGATAACTAATGAGTGCTACACAAGAACAGTGAGTATATTAGAAAGATGCAATGAACAAAATCTAAAGAACTAAGTCTATTATGACATAATATGAGGGTTTAGTAATTAGGTGAATTAGCTTTTCTGAATGCTTTCTATGTCAGTATTTAAGCAATACTATCCTAGATATGAATATAATGAAGAGCTCTTCATTCAGGCAAGAGGGGAATCAATAAAATTTGATAGGGAAACTAGATGTTTTTAGAGAGAGGGGACAAGGAAATCTGCGACAGGATAAAAGCTAGTCTTGAAGCCCATTGTAAAATTGTAACATGAGTTCTGCTGGTAGATTTCAGATTGTCAAACAATGAAAGATCAGAACATAACTATTTTGTGAGGAAATAAAATAGAACAGAAACATACACAGCATTGGCTGTGAGAAAGAAGTTGCAAGAAAAGCTTGTAGAAAAAGTGTTGACCATGATAATTACATATACTAACTAACAAGTTTAAACATTCTAAGAAGTCATAGAACTTATCAAATTTTGATATGTTTAGTTTTGAATATGGATTATGATGAGTAATTGGAACAGCTGAAATTAGGTGTAAGTATAGCAGTCTAGATTGTGTTTGTAGATGAGAAAGAGGAAATTTGTAAAAGGTATCTGGTGGGCAGTGGAAATATTAATTACTAGAAATAACCTGAAATAGTATCCACAACAGCTTTTTTAAAATTAGAGTATTAAGTGGGGTGTGTCCATATTGAAATTTTTGACTAAGATTAACTATGGTGGAAGGTGGAAAGCTTTAGCTGGAATTTGATGAAAATATGGAGTATAATTAAGAGAATTTTGTCAAATGAAGGAAACAAACAATTTGACTAAGCTGGAATGCACAAGAATAATTGGAAAACTTTTTGATATCTTCATAGATTAATCAATGCTAAACTTTACATGGATACAAAGTTCACCTTTTTAGCTGAAGCTGATGCTGAGAATATAACTGAGGAGATAAGATTGAGATTATTATTTGAGAGGAATAGTACATAAAAATGTTATTATTTGAATTTAGTGGTGTTGAATGTCATATGAGTCAGTAAAGTTTTCAACTGATAATCTTAATATTGTCTGAATACTGCGAATAATGAAGGTTGAGTTCAATATTGTATACATCAGAATCATAAATGTTTTTCCGAGGAAATTAGTGTTTGATTTGGTAAATATTTATAACATTACAAGGAACATGTCTGAACAAGATAGAATGGCAGCTATTACACTTGGGAAATGTTTTGCATTTTCTGTCTGCAGCTGCAGCATTATGTTTCCATCTTATTACACAGAAAAGGATGGTGGGATTTAGACATGCTAATTAGATACCTTCTAAATATCATTAGTATGATAATTCTTCATACAATTAAGCTACAAGTAAAATAAAGTTTTCTTTATGAAACAACATAATATTTTCATTTAAAAATAAATCATCAATCATTTACATAGATTTTAAGATTTTTATTATTTTCAAATGAAAAAACTATGCTGTTTCCTAAATGTTGTGTTACTTAACTAACTGGATGATGAATTATCATACATATATTATTTAGAGTATATCTAATTACTGTTTCTAGATCCCTTTCTTTCTCTGTGTGTAACGAAAAAGTAAACATGAATGCAGCAGCACATAAAATGTCTTTGAATTATTGTAAAAATCTTGTAACATGCACCATCATGAAGTTAGTGTTATACTAGTAAATCCATTATTAAAATTTAATGATTTCATTAAAATTTTAAAGAAATGATATATTTTAAAGAAAATAACATTTTCTGAAAATATATTTATCAAACGATATGTCAAGTTGAAAACTATAATCATGTAAAATCTATTTTCTTTTACTTTTATATAATATTTAAGCATTCAAAATGAAATCATAGTAAACTGTAAATGGCTGCAAGAAATTAGAAAATCCTAGAAATGCTCTTGCAATTTGACTGATAATAAAAGTTGATATACTTATTCTTAGGGTTTCTAATAAAGAAAAAGTAACATAATCTGCTTTATGCTTACTGCATTTAAAATTCAAATATTGTTTGAAAAGCAGATGATCTTATTAAATCTAATTATATTTAGAATATTAAATAATACATGGGCATTTTCAAAGTATAAAGTAAATATTACCTTGAGACACTTACTTCATTAGTAAACTTCAAATGAGGTAATTATCTGATTAAAGAAACTTTGATTGTATTCTAAATTAGCTATTTATGGGCCAGTTCACATTACTGGTTTTAAAAATGCTATGTTTTTAGAGAGTTGTCTAACCGTTATTGAGGATTTGCTCATAATATATATTTAAAAAATCACAGGAATAATACAAAAACTCTTATAGTGAAACTTTAACAGTTTGTCATGGTTTCTAGTTAACTTTACAGCTAGGAAAGTCACATTTCAATGAAGCACAACCCTAGGTTGATGCTGAGCAATTTGAAATATCAGTTTTGATTAAGAAACTATCCCAACAGAAAAAGAAGGAGGAAGAGGAAGAAGAAGGAGGAAGAAGTTTATTATTAAAGTTTTGGCGAAAGTATATCTATCCTAATGTGATCACCTGTTTAAAGAATCTATTTCACACACTATGCTAAACTATCCTAACTGTGAGGCCTCACAACTTGGCAAGTGACACCAAAGTGATTAGTTCTGCTTGCCATGATGTGATGGATGACTTGCAGATGGGGATCAAATGTAAGAAGTTTTCTTGGGTTTTTTTCTTTTTCTTTTCAATTCATTATTGTTTTTCATGTTTTATTTGAATTTTTATCTACTTTATCAATGATATAACACAATTCTGCACACATACTTAGATATATAAGATATATGCACAAAATGATATAAAAAATAATAAGTAAGCAGAGATAGCAAAGTTTAACAAATATTATTTTATGGGCCAATACCCATAGTTAATTTGATTAAAACTTTTCCTCTTAATCCTTAGGAATCAAACTAAAAGATACTAACTGGTAGGGGATATTTTATATACCAGAGCATTACAGGTAGATTTCTTTCTCCCGCCAAACGAAAAACAAAAAGAAAAATAATTAAAAAATGTTTTGATAAGGTTGAAAGTGCCCAGAAGTTAATATTAAAATATATGAAATGAAACTTTGATAGAAGGAACTTAACAGTTCAATACTTGTAATTAATATCACTTTGAAAACACTGGTTCTTGTCTAATCACTAAAGTTAAGCAATATCAAACCAGGTTAGTGGTTGGAAAATCTAGGAATTCTAAGCATCATTATTAGTTTAAAGGCCTTGGTAGTGTAGTAAGCAGCCTGTCAGTCTTATACTCAATATAAGACAAAGAGGACCGAAATCTCTTACTATGCAGTAATCAATAATACTATTATAACCTTAATAATTTAGTCATGATCAGTGACAGTAACCAGATTATATGAGAGTTGCATTATATGCCTAAGACTGATATTTTATGTAAAAAGGGTTTTTTCTGCTTCAGAATAAGTATGAAAATTCTCACTTAGAACCACTTATTTTACAAATGCCCATGGGAAAGATACATTTCAGTATCCAATTTCTGTGCCTCTGAAAATCTGAGTTTCTTTCGTCTTTTTATATGGTAATATGTAAGATTCCTAGTTTTCTTCATTGTCAATAATTCCCATTATTTGAATTGTTCTCATCAGACGTTCTACATACAATAGTTAACTTTCTTCCTAATGAACATGCAATGAAAGTTATTCAGTTTATTATAGCTACAAGAAATTTGAAAAATATTTACTTTTCTTTTTACTAAAATAATGTTTTCGTCACACAAAATGCAATTTGTAAGACTAAAAATATGAATGGTCTACAAGGAAATGTCAAAGAGAAATTATGATTAACCAAATTTGACTGATTTGGAAGTGTTGCATGTTGATTTTGACTCCAGTAGTGAAGATTATAAAAACCCCAGAAAGTTGAGCAGTTATGATACTGTTTTCATTGTTAGAGGGTTTAGAAAATCCATCCAATCTACATCAGCAATGTGGGAACTAACCATAGAGAGTCATACATTCATTCTCTAAATAAGACCATCTCATGAAAATTAACTTTTTCTGAATCAAATTGTATGCATGTACTTCATATAACATCTGCTATATGAAATACACACAGTTTGTCATGGTTTTCTTTAGCTAACTTAACTTAAAAGTAACAAAATTATTTTATATAACAGATAAATCACAATAAATAAAATAAATTATTGTTTTTTGATTTTTTTGCTAGTTAATTTTACTTTTTTTCTGGTTTTTACTTTCTATAAAAATTTTCTCTAAGCTTTATTCTCTATTTCACTCTTTTTTTTTTGTATCAGTAAACATCTAGAAAGATCCAAACTTAAGTACAATATTTTCTTACCTGGTCGCACATCTTGCACTGGTAGGTTTTAGCAGCTTTGGTGGGCTTCACTGGCTGGGGTACCACCAAGGGTGCATTGGCAGCTGGAGTGGATGAGCCAACATGGGCAGTCCGATAGCCTCCGTTACTCTGAGTATTCGGACGTAAGTCTTGAACTCGATTCATATTATCTTGATTGACACTATCTGTAAGCATATAAAATGACATTGAAACTTAATAACAAGCTTTTCAAATCCTGTAAATAGCAGAGGCCTACAGAGTTGCAGCAGAATATTACAAGCTGTTAACACAGATTAGACAAATTTGATGGCCCTCTTATGAGATATAAGAATTCATATGTTGTAGTGCTTACTGTAAAATTGCTGTCAATTACTAAACAATTTTGATGAAAAATCTAAAGCCACAATAGTTTTCTCTTGAAACATCCTAGACATAGAATACTAGTTACATAAAGTCGGTTTTCCAAAATCTCTAGAAAATTGCTGGTCATCACCAAAAAATTGAACAGATTTTAAGATAATATATTTTTTTGTATCCATCATTAATAAACTTTAATCAATTTTCACTAGAACAAATCATTAATGTCTGAAATAACACAAAATGTATTTTGTAGAAAGTAATAAGCAATATCCTTGAAAAGCAACTTTGTATCTACTTTGTTTGTTTTTACTAAATTTCTAAACAAAAGTATGAAGTTGTATTTATCATCTAGCATACAGAATGTTATACTTAATAAACCACCACATAAGAAACTAGCTTAACAAGGGCAATAACAACAACAACACTAATAGCAAATATAAGTAAGGCAGGCTACAACTGATGGCAGAGACTAGAGTTGGTAGAGATTAATGAGCTGGCATTTTTTAACTGATGTGGGTGGGGAAACTGAATTCCAAAGGGAATGGTGTGAAAATACAGAAACCAAGAGACTATTTTAAAGAGGAGTTTGTAAGTAAAATGTTTTAAAATACTTAAAATGAATTCATTTCAACAGAAAAATTGACTTCAATATAACACTAAAAATAGAGAGAAAAATCTAATTTTAAAAGTATGGTCTCAATCTTTCAAATGTTTGTGAGACAAAAGACAAACATTTAATACAAACACACACACACATATTTGTGTAAGGAGCCCATCTCACTGTCAACACCATAATTTCTTTCTCTGTGCAGTCTAATATCCCTGAAGGTCAAAAGTGACATGAATGAGACACTGACATTGGTGAATCACTGGTTGAAGTACTTTTGAAACTAGCATGGTGTGAAGAATGGGTAAATGATGCTGAGACATATTTAACTGTTTAGCATTTAAACTGGCTACATCTGGCCTAAATATTCTACCTGTTTTGTGTTCAAACCAGCTAGATCTGGCCTCTCACACCAATCCTACAATAGCATTCGAAAAATACACAATTACATTATTAAAATCTGAAAGCTATGAGATCATGCATGATTAATTCAAAACAATGTGAATAAATAAGCAATGAATTTGTGAGAGTAATCTGAATGATAAAGGCTTCATATCTTTCAAGAGTAGTAGCTAAAAGATATGGTGTTCAATATCATTTGGAGGTTTATGGTGCTGTGCTGAAACTAATGAATAATGGCTAGTTTTAATTCTAATATTGATCAAATGACAAACATTCCAGTCTTTGTGATTCCAAGTTTTTTCCTACTAAATAATCACCTAGTCAGTTGTATGCTTTAGCTTTGAGAGTAAGTACACCCAATTTGTTTCATATCTATCTTTCTTTTGCAGATGTGAACCTTCAAAGTGTTTAAAATACATTACATCAAAGACAGAAATTGATTTAAAATGGTATCTGTGAAGATATAATTTAGATAATAAATAAGAGATGCTGTACGTATATTTGATCATATTTTTCATCAATACTTCAGGAAAAGTAAACGCTATCCTTTGTGAATGAGGTGAGAATTAGACAAACCTTATGTTCAGAGCTCTCTCTCACACTTGTCCCCCCCCCCCACCAAAGCCAATAATATTAATCATTGACAAATACTTTTTTTCTTCATTGCGCAATTATTTGAAAGCTTTCAAGTTAATTTCTAGTATGATTTTTAAATGTTTTGTCCACTAAATAGGTTAATACTAAGTTGGGCATATTACATATAGTTATATAAGGATAGGTTATTGAAATTTTTTAAACACTGCTTAATGTGAAATACATCCTATCTAATGGCATGCAAATTATAGTTTGGTTCATTCCATTCAGTAAAATTCTCAGCATCCAACAGAAGAGACTGAACAATGAAACATCTCTATGAAAAGAGTCAATATTTTGGCAGAGGAAGGCTAAACAGAAAAAATATATACATAAACATTTGGTAAATTAAAATGGCATCTGAGAGGTAACATGCTCAAAATGTATGTTTTAATAATAACTACATACAGAATAATCCTACACATCAACAAGCACATGTGAATGGGGGTGGAAGAGAAATTTAGAATAGAAACTACCGAAATTTAATGTAGTTGATTTGGTAGGATGTTTCAACTTTAATGACAAACAATATTTGAATCTCTATGCCAAAATGTTCAGTTAAAAAATGTAATATCCTCAATGTAGGTAAAGAGAATACTAAATAATATGTAATTAATATGTGATAGCAAAAAAATATCCTTCTGTATAGAATAAATGTAAAAGTTAGGAGAAGATATATTTCTCCAATAACATTTTATTATGTCATTTAGAAGAAATATTTTGAGTGAGCAGTGAGACTATTGGGACAATTAAAATGATGTACAAACACACACACCTTCCAAGAGCATCTCTATACAATCTTAATGTTATAATATACTGATTTATGCCAGTTAATTTTAAGTTTGTGAATCTGATAAAAATAAAGTTCACTGAATTGATAAAGACTTCTAAAGAAACAATGATAACAATATATTAATATACCTAAAAATGGTTTCTTTGCTACTTTTGGTCAAATACAATAACAACCTACATATATATATATATATATATATAATTAACAATATATGTATGTTTGTGTGTGCTTTGATACATTATTCTTTATAATTTAGTGTAAATACTTCCTGTCTTTTTTCGTTGTCCCTCCCATCATAATTTTACCTTCCCTTTTTGTATTTTCTCCCCCACCTCCCCTCATCTTCAACTCTCTCAACTTATTTCAAATTCTCTATTTTTTTTTTATCTCTCAGTCTTTCTGGCATTTCCCTCCCTTCCCTTGAACTATTTTGTGGGAGCTTTCAGTCATCCTCTATGGTGTCAATAGCAACTCACCACCCAGGGGATTCCAAGTAAACTAAGAGTCATTTCCAAATTTAATTACATCTAATGGCCTACAGCTGTTTTGTTGGAGGTGAGCAGCATGTGTTTGTGTGTGCATGTGTGTGAGCAGCATGTGTTTGTGTGTGAATGTGTGTGTGTGTGTGAAAAAGAGAGAGAGAGAGAGAGAGAGAGAGAGAAAGAGAAAGAGAGAGAGTGAGAGATTCTTGCAGGGTTGGCAATCTTATGGTTGGTGGTCATAATGGAAGAAAATATAGTGAGTTGTGGTAGTCTAAGGTTAAGACATTGTGTTTATTGCAGTTTACATTAATGGCATGTTAACAGCTGGCCTGCTGATGCTTAAATGCCAGAAGAAGATGACTAGAGTGGAAGGATCTTGCTGACACAACAGCCAGACATGAGTTTAAAGACTAACCCCCACCTCCTACTCTGGACTCAACATTCCAATTTATAAAAATAGTCATTGAGGTCTTTTGTTTCCACCCATAAATAGAAATATCTGAAAATCTTTATTTGTTTCCCCCTTTTCTTTCTCTCTCCCTCTCCTCCTCACTCACTTTATGAGAATGTTCTATTGAAGTTCAATCTTCTGCCACAATTCTTTATCCTTAAACAGAAACTTGTTGATAAAAAAATGGTTGATATCATACTTGTAACACTGCTACCATTCTGAGTGTTTATTAATTTTTTTCTTTGAAAAATTGAAATGATACAAATCAAGCAAAAAGACAAAATATATTTATAACAATAATTTCTGATATTGATACAAACCACAGATTTTCAAGAGGGATGTAATTGTTTTACTACATACTAGTATCTATTTTACATACTGGTATCTATTTTATCAAATGCAGTGTGATGATAGCAAAATCAACTCTGACAATGTTTGAACTTAGAACATGCAATTTGTCACTCCATCACCCTGATTTCTAACATTGTCTCAAAGCCACACACTTGAAGGAGAGGAGCAATGGTTTGCAAAGGTTCATAAATTGAGAGACACAATGTGTGATAATCAGAAGATGGACAAGTGAGTGAGGCATGTCAAAGTGAAGATGGCATGAGACTAGTTAATTTCAAAGGGTAAAGGCTACTGTAGTAGTGGTTGTAAAGAGAAAGAAAGAACTTTCAGAGTTTGAGGTGTATGCTATTCATATTTTGGGTGGGTTGGGCACAATATTGCTTACTTAATGTCCGATGTGATATTGTCTACCATCTGTTTAACAAGACAATATTGACATGACTTAACTGGAGAGTGTTTTTTGAGCCTATGTTCAGAGATACCTTGTAGGGTTTGGTATGAGGTACATCAGTTTTATGTCAGTGACAATTGGGTGTGGAAGATTAGGGAATATAATATGCCTCAAGTATTTGTCTGGTACTAACATCAATTATTACAGCATCTACTATAAACCAAGAAGACTAGCAGAAGTTGTAAAGTATTGAATTAAATGTTTTACAACACTTAGTTTTGACCCTCTAAGCTTTGATTCTGAATATCACCAGGATTAATTTTTGATGTTCATGCCTGTGTAGTCGATAAAATAAATAACAGAAATAAATGCATTATGGCCTGGTCATTGATTTTACCACTTCCCTACAAGCATAAAGTTTTGTGTCAAAGTGAAAAATCACTTCTTTTGGTTGAATTTATTTGAGTACATCACTGACATTAATTTGTCAATCCCTGGGTTGGTGATAATCATTATTGATATTGGCTAAATTTAAAAGCACAACAATGAAGCAGTGAACTAGAGATACAACATCTAATCTAGCACTCTACTATGATTATTATTAGTATTATTATCATTATTACTATTATGATGATGATGATTTCTTAAATAAACATTAAAACATAAGGGCATTTATGACAAATGGTTCCTACTGGGAATTAAAAATTGGCTTTAATATCATATGCACAAAGTCCTCACCATGCCCCAGATGAAATTTTAAAAGATAAATCAAGAAAGCAGATATGGATTACTGATATAGCTTGTACTAATGAGAAAAACATTTATGAAAAGCATTTGCCAGCTGATATATTGTTTTACATAACAGAAATTGTGCATTGTTAACTATTCTTTTTAGTTTTTGGCTATCTTCAACCATTTAGTAGTATGCAGTTATGAAAGCTGAATAACTTGTGTTTTTTTTTTACATGCAAACGTTTCCGTGTGATTTTAGAAGTGAAGAGAGCAATAATGGAAATCATGTAACTAAAACGGTAGGGGCAAAATTGATTTTGAAACATGGCAGAATTATCGAAAATCTGTCCACAGACAAAAAACAAACATCACTATTGAAAATGAATAGCAACAAAAAAAAACAAAAAGAAATTAAGAATTAAATAAAGACTATGATGGTAAAATATGTTTGAAAGATTATTTTATAACTAATTCCTCTGTGACCAGTAAATGTAAGAAAAAGAAAGTTCAAGTGATTTTTTAGAAAGAAAAATAAATATTTTACATTATTATAAATAAGTATAATAGGATAGCATTCTTCAAATAATCTATTACTGAAGAGTACTTACTTTACTAAACAATTTGAATTTAGGAGATATCATAGTTAACAGCAAAAGTTTGTTTACACCAACCATATGTGTATCAAACAAGTATTCCACTCAACATACCTATAGCATATCTATATTTATATGCAAACTCTCCACCCAACAATATTCAAGTGGACATTTTATGACAAAAATAGAGATGTACCAGGAAAATGTAGGATAAGTGCTTTGTATGGGAAGAACATATTTGGGGCATACATTTAGAGTAAAGGGGTAAATTGGAACTGTATTTAAAAGGTGTGTGGGGTATTTTGAAATAGAAACAAGTTTACCAAAGAGTGAATATAGTTCTTTATACTTGTGTTTACACAGATGTGTAATAATTAGAGAGATTGATGTAACACAAGAAGATACATGATAATGATAACATCATGTAATGAGTTACATGATAAAAGTCATGTGGTAAAAAGCATAGAATAGAAAAGTGAGTGAAAAAAAAAAATAACAAACAATAACGGAGCAGCATAAAGAAATGATTAATCTCTGATTTGCAATAATCTCTGATTTGCATACAAGAATGACGAAACATAAGCTGTTGTTATAGTCTTTAAAGAAAAGACTAGTGAGAGATGGTGGTAAATCTTTTCAAGCACAAAGTGAGAATAAATATGCTCACCTGTGACATGATTATCTTTAGACATACCTGTTGATGGAACAGAAATGGAACTTTAGATAAAATTGAGTAGTATCAATCAGTAGACTAGGTTCGCACGAAATATGTACTAATAGCATGCATGAATACTGACAGAAAATTTCCCTTGAAACAAGATATATTGTAATTCACATAGACACACACACTCACACACACATGCATAAACATTTCATTCATACTGTGGTATAATTTAACCAATTCTAGTGGTCAGAATATTGCAGGCAGCACTCTTAACACAGATTTACTCCACATGTTCTACAAATATGCATATATACTATACGCACAATTTTTTTGCATATAACTATAATAACATAGTTATTTATTCAACAACAATTTAAACATAATTGCCAACATAAATTATTGGGTGATTATTAAATACTATAATATGTAAAAGACAACAACAGCTATCTTCACATATCATATAGCACACAGTACTCTAAATTTAAACATGCAACACAGACCGCACAAAAGTAACAAGACACTAGTGTTTCTCTGTTCAAAATAAAGTATTTCTCTATACAATAGTATCAATAATATAGAAAAGTTTTGATATGTCAAACATTATCTGCTTGACTAGTATTCCATCCACGATCATCCCAGCTTCTTTTGTGTCATATTATATCCAAGACTCATCCAGTTTATTCATCCATTTTTAAGACAAGGAGAAATTTCAAGGAGATTTTGTTGCTATTTCTTGGAAATCAAGTGGCCATGTAGAGGCTCTCATTTTAGGAACTAACTGCGTGCCATGGGTCTGGACAACACAACAACAATATGTTGTCAATAATATATAAGCCTCTGTTATTCTTATATGGATTATCAGAGACAAAATCATAGATTACTGACAAGCAACTAACCAGCCTATATATATATATATAT
>NC_068983.1:81052746-81062488 GCF_001194135.2 Octopus bimaculoides
AAAAATAACATATTAGAGAACCAATCTGAGTAAGACAATACATATAAAATAACATTTAAAAAGTATCAAAGTTAGTTTAGCATATCATAACCCTCAGAAGTAGAGTGTATTTTTGACTTCCAGGATAGTTCAGCAAATAGTTTTTTTAGTTGATTATTGCTATATATTATATACATGTGTGTGTGTGTATATATATATATATATATATATATATATATAGAGAGAGAGAGAGAGAGAGAGAGAGAGAGAGAGAGAGAGAGAGAGAGATACACACACACATATATGCATGTGTGTGTGTGTGCATATATACGTGTGTGTGTGTATGTGTGTATATATATATATATATATATATATATATATGTATACATGCATGTATGTAAAATTCTTGTCATTCAGTATATAGAGTAGAATATATAACCAAAGTTTAGAAACCCATGAGTTCCTTTATAGTTTGAACAGTGTGTGCATGTAGAGAATTCAAATTATTTTTTGAAATATCCTGTTGAAGTTATCCAGCAATACCCAGAACACAGAATGTATTTCAAACAAAAAAAAAAAAAAAAAAAAAAAAAAGAAGAGAAGAGATAGGTTTATATGTTTACTCAATATATTCTTACATGTATTTCATTACAGAATAGTTTTATAGTATTCAAAGATTTACCTTACAATCAGATTGCATAAATCATTGAGATTATATATGAAATGAGAAATTTGCCTTAGGTGGTTCAACCCACACATCGTCTTTCCAACAGAATTTAAACAGGTTGGTAGTTTATAAGGTAGGAAGTTTATTATAACAATGGAGATGATGGTAAGTATATTAAGTCACAATGTGGCCTGCAACATTTAATATAGATTTATGATGCGATGGTAGAGTCAATGACTAGGATAGACATATTAATCTATTTGAAAGTTACTATAACTTTAATTTTATCTGACCAACACTAGGTAGTTAACATACATTCTCACAAATTCTGTTACATACAGAATGACTTTCACACACATACATATAAATAAATGTAAGTACTCATTTACAAACATATATATATATATATATATATATATATATATATATGTGTGTGTGTGTGTGTGTATGTATGCATATGTATACATACACACATTTCTACATTCATTTATATACATATATACACAAAAATATGCATATAATTAATCTCCCCTGCTTGCTAGTACCCTTAATTATTAATTTTTATATATATATATATATATATATATGTATATATAAATTTGAACTATGAAGGCCTGTACATATATCTGTGCATGTGTGTGTATGTATCTATTTAGGTGTATATGTCAAACCATTTATATGTGTGTGTAAATGATATTATATATGTATGTGTAAATATTAGTTGCCTAGTGTTGGTCAGATAAAAGTGAGAATTAAACGAAGCTTTCAAGCAGATTAATATGTCTATCCTAATCATTAGTGCTCGCCATCTGGTAACAAAAACCTATGTTCATTCTTCTAGACCACATGACAATTTAGCACACCATCATCTCTATTATAAGAAACTTTCTCTTTATAAACTGCTAACCCATTTAAATAAATTCTTTGAGACCTTAATCATGGCAGAAGGTAGGTTTAACTATTACAAATTTTCTTATATTCTATACAACCTCTGATGATTTGATGATGCAATCTGATTGTATGGTAAAACCTTTAATAAAGAATTTATTCATTGAAGAAACACATGTAAGAATGTATTGAATAAATGTACAAACTTATCTACATTCTTATGATATATACAAACATATGTATAGATACATGTATATATATATATATATGTACATACATACATATGTTTGTTGTTGACCAACTATTAGATATACAGAAGCAGAAAGTACACTTTAAAGATATTAATATGTAAAGGCAACTGTCATTTTGCATAAAGTGAGACTTCCCATTCTCTGAATAAGCTTAAAGAAACAGGTTCAGAAAATTATTATCTGTTAGAAGTTCTGGCAAAAGAAAACAGAAATGGCATGAATAAGTTATAGTTAATAATGCATGCCTAAATTTGAATAACTTGAAAAAGTACTTCACTCGCAAAAATGACATAAAAAGCCAAACACTCTATTTTCAAGTGTATTTTTTGCATAACCAAGTGGTTTGAATTGTGTGATGAAACAAAGGAGAATTTATCTTATAAGCAGGAATGTTAATAATGATTTTAAAGTGTTAGAACATCTCTTTAACAGAAAAATTGTTATAGTAAAGAATAAATGCTATCTTGGCTTTTTTTTCTCTTTATCATCCATTCTTTTTTCTATTAAGATAATGTAGAAATGGAAAAGATATTCAGATAAAAATAAACTAAGATATGAAGCGACAATAGATTTATTAGTTTCAATGCCAACAATGGTAAGAAACTGAAGTTTGAAAAAAAAAAAATCAAAGTGCTTATAAGATAAATAAAATGTATCATAAATGTTCCATAGATGGCCATGTTGATTTAGTGTATGGTTGAAATAGGTTAAATATCAGTGTTTATGTGTCTTAAGGCTAAAACAGTTCTTACAAGACAACATTTAGATTTAGAGAATTCTTAATTATTGTTAACAATGATACAAAATTAATTAGAAGATCTGATTTCAAAGACTTACATTTTGTTCCGCTCATGAAATATGATTGGTCTACAAGAACAGAATAAGAAACCTCAGACCTAATGTCAAATAACATGCCAAATTATATTTGTTAGAAAAATCAAATCAATTAAACTGAGATGTATTAATGATATATATTAATAGTGAATTTAAAGTCTATTATTTCTCAAGAAGATAAGAAATATCTTCATTATAGTTATATAATTTTTTTTGAGATTTTTATGTAATACTGAAGAAATGAAAGGAAATTAAAGAATAATGTAGAAATATTTAAAGGGAAATAAGGTTACATCATAAAAAAGAAGAAAAATACTTTTAAAAGTCAATCTGATCATTGTAAACACAGAAGTTAGAATTTCTTCTTTTTATTGACTCTTTTACATTTTTTTTGTAAAAAGAAATGTAAGGTTAATATTTTATCCATAATTAAGATATGACATAGTGGACTTTGGACAAAGGACAAAGCATAGATAATATATGGAATTAACAAGGAAGAGGGAACAGCACAATATGCCCTTTGAAGGGCCCTCCCAGAATAGTGTAATTCAGAATTTAAAAAATGTAAACAAAGAGACTGTTTGTTTATATGATTTGAACTTGCATCTTTAAATTTAAATTCTTCAAGGTCTGGCTTTAATTTTCACAATTATATCTCTTTTGTTATTTAGCTAGAGAATGAACAGCACAAAAGACCTTTGCAAGCTTGCAGATTACTGATGTTGATGCAGTTGACATTGTTTTCAGGACTAATAAGTATCATTGATTATATTTTTTCAATACATTTACAAAAACAAAGAAAAAAAAAGAATGTTTTGTATTTTCCCCCCATAATACAAGTAGTTCATTGGATCCCTAAGCACAATAATGTTTCACCAAGGAATGAAGAAATATGATGAACAAGTATTCTTGAATAACTTCCACTATGAAATATAAACATATCTAAAGTTGTATCTATTAATAAATCATTAAACATTTATTTATTTTTAAAAATCCTCAAAGCTTGGAATGAGGATTTGGTTTGCTCAAAGGAACTAGCACTTCCCGTACAATAACCCTTTTCTAACTGGCTTGATTGTTAGGAAATCTTTTGCCAATAGAAACGCCTTCCTGTAGTGTATACTGGGTGTATTTTGGTACAATTTGGTGAGAAGACTGAATATACTAACCCTGATTTTGGCAATTAATCTAAGCGATGAACACTTCAAATGTAATACCTGGAACCATCATGAGAGCTAACCTTCATTTTGAATAATCAGCATCGGTAGGATGGATGACAAAAAATATCTTTGTATTTGACTACATTACCAAAGTAGATAGATATAATTTTGTCTGATGTTGACTAGATGGGCCATAACCTGTACATAATGAATAGGTACACAGCAAATTGTGATGCAGATTAGACAGATACTGTTTGCCTGTGCAAAAAAAAAATGCTAAGGGGGTATAAACACGGTCATCATATTTGCAACTAAAACATAGCCCCTGCCATCAGAAGTGAAAATAAAGAAAAATGAAGATTGTGCAAAATGGAAATTAGCGAAATAATTTGTAAATCACAAAAAAAAAAAAAAAAAAACTTAGTAAAAAAAGATTGTACTTAATGTGAATATTTATCAATTGTGTTTTTAAAAATTTCTTGGAGTTATGTTCAAAAATAAAATTCATTGAAATATTTTATTAAAGAACAACATTTTATAAGTTTTACACACAGCAGATAATGAACCTTCTAAGATAAATGAAACATGCACATGCAAATAAATAAATAACTTGATAAATGAATAAATAAAATGATTTCAAGTAAAAATGCTAGTAGTTCATTCATCTAAATTCTGTATATTTTATTTCTGTGAACATTTTTCAAGAACAAGAAACTAAATGTAATGCCATCTATCATTGCAAAATTATTACAAGGCTTTTTATTTGGTGAGCTCGATTGAGAAATAAATTGGAATATGTAAGCCATGCAGAGATTTCCAAAGACTAAATATGTAAGCTACATTGATGTTCTCAAACTATATGAGGTTAAATAGCATGTAACCCATTCTGCTGTGAAAAAAGAAAAAAATCGAAATTTGAAAAATTTCATTTCTATGTAGATGATTATAAACAAAAGACAAATGTCCTTTCTTTAACTTGGTATTGCAACAACAAATTTACCATAGAAAATAATAGTTGCTCATAAGTAACGGCAGTTGGTCTATTATTGACATTTTTCATTGATAAAAACAAAATTGTTGCCTTGTGAAAAAGAACAAAATAAAAAATAATATAACTGATGTCAGATGAACAGCATTTATCAGATAAATACTATTTTTTTATCAGATAAACAAAATTTGCAAATTTATTCTTACAATTTATTTTTATTGCTGTTGTGGAATAGTCAGATGCATAGACCTTGCAGCATAACGTTCTGAGATCAAGTATTTCTTATTGGATATCAACAAAGTCAACATAGGCATGTCCCAGTGTGTCACCACTTGTACCAGTATATTACAGATTCTTAGCCTAAATATTTGAACTCAAACCTGTTATATTGAAACCTTTTATAATCAAGTATCATTACATCTGAGCCAATCTAATATTTGGCAATGATCAACTTTAGATGATAACCTGCCAATCTTTTACACATTGTTATCAGCTTAAATGAATATAACATTCATAACATTGATTACAAAATGTTATAAACAAATTTATTAGATGATGATTTTGTCAGGACAAGAAACTAAGTTTTTAAAATTAATTTTTATTTTAATTCTATTACATTTTTATATTATAAATGCAACTTACATATTACTATGTTAGCAGTTTCTTGTTATGAATGTTGTGAAAGGCTTGATAGCTTAAAATAAGAGACAAGAATGATGATTAATTGCTAATGGACAATGGTCAACACCATTATGTTGTTCTCACTGAACTTCTACATAAAGTAGCATGTAATAAAATATGTAAAGCCAATGATGGTAAAAGAAACTGGCATAACTCTATAAAAATAAATACTTCTCTTTTACTGAGAGGGTTGAGCGGATTGAGGTGATCAGAGAAAAGAGAAAAATGGAAACTGAAAGTGTAAATGGGAAAAATGACACAATAATATTTCAGCGTAGTCACTTACCTTCATATGCACCTAAGTGATCATCTATTTGACCAGCACATGCTTTCCTCCACAGAGGCTTGTAGGAATGATATGTCTGTATGTCTAATGGGAGAAAATGCAGTTGTATAGGGACAGGAAGCAAAAGACTTTCATGACAATACAATTTAATTAACTAAAAATTCAAAGAAAGTGTTGGTTTTTAGCAATTATAGCAAATATTTTAAAAGCAATAAAGTATTTGGTTTTTAGTTTCTGAGCATGTAAATTAGGGCTCTTCTCCCACACTCCTTATAAAGACTGCACATTATATATGTGTGTCTGTGTGTATACATATGTACATTGTTTTATATTAACTCTTTTGCTTAGAAAATTATTTGTTATTGAAATCTTGAGAAATTGGCAAATATTTAACAATTACTATAGTTACACATCAGTTTAAAACTACATTACGTAGCTTCCACCTGCTTTTACAAAGGTGAGTTTTTGAAGAAGAATAAGGATGTCAATAAAAGACACTCTCAGTCAAGAAACAGTGGTATAAGAGTGTAGAAGAAGCTAATGATAACAAATGCTTTATGACTTTTTCTTAGTGGATAGTTGTGTATAATGATGGGTTATATGTCTTGCCCATTTTTTTTTTTGCATTTAGAATAAATATAACAGAAACATTATTATTTCTAAATCTCTCAACGAGAGACATACAGTAACTACTTTAAAGTATAGATTATTTGCCAATATAATATGGCAGTCTCCTGTTTGAAAATATAAGGACACAGATTGTGTGTCGCATAGACAACTGGAGACAATGTTTCCTGGGGCTAAACAACAGTAGCATTCATCCCAACCGGGACTGCCATATTAGGTTGGCAAATAATCTTTACAATAAATATAATATTTCTTTATCAAAATGTATGTAGATAACTACAACATCATCATCATCATTATCTAAACAACTGTTTCTCTATATTCATATTATTTGTGAATATACATATGGATATGTATATTCTTTACTTGAAGACAGAACTGTAAAAAGGTTTGCAAATTTATTGAGTTTTAAGAGAATATTGAATGAGCATTATGAATGGTACTTAGGAAACGGATTTGGAGGGAAATTTTCATTTAGTGAGTAGTTCTTTCTGTCTCACTGTTCCCATCATTAGCAAATACCTAACCAAAATAAGCAAATCATTTGCAAAGAAATTCTTTTCTAGTGGGAAAATATTAACTATAAAAAAAGATTACATAAAATTATAAAGTAAACAAAAAAACTGTGCAAGAATTTGTAATTTTAGTGTCAGTGTTTGTGTATAAGTGTAAATGTGTGTGTGTGTGTGTGTGTGTGTGTGTGTGTGTGTGTGTGTGTGAAACTGAGTTATAAATTCAATTCACTGGAAACTCTTACACTATGACATCCACTATAATAATAATAATAATAATAATAATAATAATCTTAAATTTGATTGAATTTTCAGATTTTGAAATTTACAGTAACAAAAATTGAACTTTCAAATTATAATTTTTTTAAAAAGGTATTCCATGTTTTTTGTAACCTTTGCCAGTTGTGGAAACAAACGCTGATAGCTCTCATATATTCTACTACGTACAGCACTGAATGCATATCTCAGCAGTAGTTGGTAGAAATACCTTATTGACTTCAACCATAGTTATTATTATCTAGGTGATGGTTGATGAGAAAAGAACACTAAAATTGACACAAACTAGCAATAATGTGGCTTCCAGTTGCCGGGTTCTGCAATTTCTAACATTTTTCATGAACTGTGTGCAAATGTATTTTTTTATATTTATATAATTTTCCTCAAAACTAACCTTTTAAACATTCCCTTTGCATCTCCCCCTCCCCATCCCAACATACACTATTATCAAAATCAAAAGGACACCTGAGGATAATATGGATCTTGATATATAAAGATATGTTATGGATATGGATGGAGCATCTTTCATCATGCCTGCTTGATCAGAGCTGACATAAGGCTAAATAACTTCAAGCATTTACAGTTCATTTCAGTTTCAGAATTATGTTTACACATATACGCAAAACAGTTAAGAAACTATGTTTAGTATGTCAGTAGATACTTGAAAGTGGAGGCGCAATGGCCCAGTGGTTAGGGCAGCGGACTTGCAGTCATAGGATCATGGTTTTGATTCCCAGACTGGGCGTTGTGAGTGTTTATTGAGCGAAAACACCTAAAATTCCACGAGGCTTTGGCAGGGGATGGTGGCAAACCCTGCTGTACTCTTTCACCACAACTTTCTCTCACTCTTACTTCCTGTTTCTGTTGTGCCTGTAATTCAAAGGGTCAGCCTTGTCACACTGTGTCACGCTGAATATCCCCGAGAACTACGTTAAGGGTACACGTGTCTGTGGAGTGCTCAGCCACTTGCACGTTAATTTCACGAGCAGGCTGTTCCGTTGATCAGATCAACTGGAACCCTCGACGTCGTAAGCGACGGAGTGCCAACAACAGATACTTATTAGTACCTTTGTACTAATAAGAGATATTGCCAAAATAAAACATCAGGTGAAATATTTAATTTATTAAACCATTTATAAAACTATAGAATAAAAAAAAAATTATAAAATAAAACTATCCAGTTTAGAACTAGAATAGCTTTTACTGAAAATTAATAGCAAAAATACCTTTTAGTTGCTGACTTGCAGAAAGAGAATGGACAAAGAATAATGGCATAAAAAAAAGAGTACCATTACCCATATAATAGTTGGATCATGTACGTTAGCTAAATAATAATAATAATAATAATAATAATAATAATAATAATAATAATAATAATTATTATAATAATAATAATAATAATAGTAGTAGTAGTCCTTTCTACTATAAGCACAAGGCCTGAAATTTTGGGTAAGAGGACAAGTTGATTACCTTGACCCCAATGCATAACTGGTACTTATTTCATCGACCCTGAAAGGATGAAAGACAAAGTCGACCTTGGTGGAATTTGAACTCACAATGTAAAGACAGACGAAATGCTATTAAGCATTTTGCCTGGCATGCTAACGTTTCTTCCAGCTCACCTCCTTAGATAATAATAATAATAATAATAATGATAATAATCCTTTCAACTGGAAGCACAAGGCCTCAAAATTGGGGGAAGGGATTTAAGTCAATTACATCAACCCCAGTGCATAACTGGTACTTATTTCATCAACTATGAAAGGCAAAGTTGACCCCAGTGGAATTTGAACTCAAAACATAGCGACAGACGAAATGCTGCTAAGCATTTCACCCAGCATGCTAATGATTCTGCCAGCTTGCCACCTTAATAATAATAATAATAATAATAATAATAATAATAATAATAATAATAATAATAATAATAATAATAATAATAATAATAATAATAATAATAATAATAATAATAATAATAATAATATGGAATTTGTCAAAATCAAGAAATTTCCTAAGAGACCTTCTTAGAAAATAGTCATGTTTTTAATGAAATTAGGTTCATATTGAACAGAACTATTTGTGTCTTATTGAATAATTCCAAATCATGAGTGATGTGGTCACTAAATAGTACATTTGAAGTTACAAAATAAAAATAAGTCATTGAGACATTAACGAAAAAAAAAAAATTTAAATAAAGTATGTGTGTATGGATATATATATATATATATATATATATATATATATATACTACACACACATATTACTCATCTATACATATACATGCACACAAACATGTAAGTATATTTTCATCATAATCATGTTTTAATGCTCAGGTTTCCATGATAGCATGGGTCAGACAAAATTTGTTGAGATAGATTTTCTACAGCTGGATGTTATTCCTGTTACCAACCTTTACTTGTTCCCAAGCAAGGTAATAATTCACCTGAGTAAGGAGATGTATGTGTGTGTGTGTGAGTGGGGTGGTGGTGTAATATATATATATATTAATTTAATTCTAATTTTTAATAAATTGACTTTAATTGAGTTTTTACCTGTAATTTTGGATTTTATCTCTAATATTATTATTATTATTATA
>NC_068983.1:81062498-81073586 GCF_001194135.2 Octopus bimaculoides
ATTTTCTGGTTCTGTTGAAAAATTTGCTAAAAAATTATAATAGAGTATCCTGTATGTTGAAAACCTATATGGTCTTATGCGTCCAAGAAGAACAGTTTATTTCAAATTGATGTAATGCTTGCATTGATTGATTAAATAGAGCCACTTGAAACAGCTATAATGCACTAATACCTGGACATCCTCGTTACTTATTTGCTTTTTATTCACCTAACTTCGAGCTATACGAACAATTCTGGACTGACTTGGTACCTCAACTTAAGTGCCTAATTCAACTAAATCTTAATATTTCTATGCATAAGTATATGTATATATAATTGCTGTCAAAATGCAAAAGCATGAACAACTACCATAAAGTATACCATTGGACATGAATGATTCCAGCAATCTACTTCCTTGAATTAGTACTGTTTTATCAACCTCAGAAGGACGAAATGCAAAGTTGTATTCTATTAAATGTACAGACAACTTTGCCAATTAGTTGCCTTGATAAATATTATCTCCCTCTGTCTTTTACCATATACATACATACATATATATATATATATATATATATATATATATATATATAATAGATTAGTATTATATATATATATATCTGTGTATCAGTATATATGATAGATAAATACTATATCCATATCTATCTATATGTATATATAAAAAAAAAGTTGAGATATTTTTATTTTTTAGTTTTTTTAAAAAGAAAATATTTGATGAGTCAGGCTTGAAATTGTTGGCAGAAAATTGGCACCTGTCATAGAGTGACAAGCTGATCTGATCTAATGTATAACGACATATTTAATTCTTATTGCTTGGATACTCACATGGAGAAGAACCATGTATGAATGCTTGTATATACATATACAAACACACATGCACGCGTGTACATATATATGAGAGATAAAGAGAGAGAGACACACAAAGATGGAGAGTAGAATTAAATACACTTTTACATATGCATGCATAAAGCTGCACATAAAATGGAACATAAGAGAGATTCTATTGATACCTTAATGACTATGTCACTGACCTAGACATAACTTGCATTTTAATTGGATTTTATGTAAGGAAGAACTGCTGCCCTACTCTTTCTTCTCTGCTGCCTGCAGATATGCATACACATATATCAATGTCGTCTCTCTATCCAGGGATACCAGAGTACAGGGATAAGAAATGAGCTAGGGAGTTGCTACTGGAGGCAGTAGCTGTCACCTTGACATTGTGATGACTTACAGAGTCCACTGTGGATTTTCAACCTACATTCAGTTTTGTTCTGTTCCCTGTTCCTCAGTCTGTCAACACACTTTCTTGTTCTCATACATAGATATTTCATGACAGAATCTACATATAATACCTCTTCTCAATAATTAAGAATTTTAAAACTGATGCTGAGCAACCTCTTTAGATTCGCTCACATGACTACACAAAGCACATGTACCAAGCCAACAGAGTATTTATGTAGTCTTTTGACTGGTTAGAAATAGCAGGTAAACTCCTTTCAAATTCAATCCAACCATCTTAAAAAAAAATGGCCATATCTAGAATGCTTTTGATCAGAGTTGACCAGGTGCTAAACAATATCAACCATATAGATATATATTTCTGCAAACATACTAAATTTGTATTGCGAGCAAATTTCAGAAACAAGATGTTGTTTTCTTCTTTTTACTTAGCTTTTAAAAATTAAATTCTCTGCTGAAAGTAGCAGTTTTGCCAACAATTATTTAGTTAATGCTTGCATGAAAAAAAAATCTAATGACAAAATCTGTTAGGATTTGTAAGTGTTATTTATCACTGATAACTTAAAAAAATATCTATGATAAACCAGTAAGCCATTTGTTTAATTACATGGGGAAATAAATTCATCAGACACTCTGACAAGTTTGTAAACATATAGTGTATAGAGAGGAATGGTGAGAAAGAAAGAGAGATCACTGTTGAACCTCCAAATCTTCCTTTCTTCATGTGTGCCTATTAAAATTATGTTCTCTATTTCAAGAGATGTCCACTTGCTTGACAGCATAAACTCATATGTGCAAACATCATCTAAATTTTGCATCTAACATCTAATATACTTTCCCTGTTCTTCAAAAAGTTATTAACTTTAAATAATTCACAATAAGTTCCATTTGATCACATGTCACACATGCATATCATGAAGGAAACAAGAGCTTTTCTCTGAGTCCATTCCAATGTAGTTGTTCCAATTCCACCAGCTGCTCCAATTCCATTTCACTCTACCTTATATATTTCGGGAGAATACAACTCTTAGACATAAGAGACCATCAACTGACCCCCAACCCCACCAAAAATACAAAAACAAAACAAAACAAAGCAAGGGCATGTTCCCCTATCCTAACCACCAAATGAAATTCTATATTGCATTTACTTTTTTAATTATACCAAATTATTGTTATATGTCTGTACTAAACAATTAATGTTTCAGAATCGTAGTACATCTGCCTATCTGTCTCTCATTTCAGTCCATTTGCTACTCACACCTAACAAAAGATTGGAAAAAATGAACAACAACCCCATGATCTGTCATGATTCTTGCCAGGATTTAGATGACAGAGCCTTAGAAGAAGATTTAAGCTAAACAGTTTATATCATATTACCACTACTAAGATATTGGAAAAAAAATTACAATTGATGTTGAGAGAAAGTGAGGGAAGAGAGAGAGAGAGAGAGAGTGTGTGTGTGTGTGTGCGTGTTCATGCCCATGCAAACATCTGCATACATGCAGAAATGTGAATGCATTAGTATTGTTAGCGTTTGTGTAGCTACATGCAAGAAGTTGCTAAATGCTAGGAACTGATTCCATAAGTGAAGTAATTCACTTCTTGCTGTTTTCTTAATCAGACTTCCAAGAAGACAACAAAAATACAGAAATATATCCAGTGCATTCTTCAAGATGCTCAACAGCAACACAGCTAACATTTAAACAAACAAAAATAAGTTCAAATAAACAAAAACACTACATTATCGTATGGTAAACTCCTTCTATTTTTCTTCTCAAAATGAATCATAATGAAAAACCTTGAGGAAAGCATTTAAAAAACATTTCAAATTAATCTCTTGACTATCATTGCTAAAATAACACCTCAAAACATGGCAAGTTACAACCTTCTTTTAAATGTCACTAAAAATTGAATTTTTACTTTAGAGTTTATTAAAACATTTTGATTTTTAATATTTTTTTCTTTTACTTTATTATTTAATTATTTTTTAAATTCATTTATTATGTTTTTAAATTGCCATTTTAAAAGGTTATATCATTGTTATTACTATTGGCACAGTATAGCCTCTTCCAGTTTAACATTTTAAATTTTGTATTTTACTTTTGTTAAGGGATGGGGGTAAAATCAGATGATCTTTAAAGAAAGTCTTCACTTAAACAGCATTAAGTCCTTTCCTACTAATTCCTTAAAAAACCTTTGCTACTAAAATATTTAATTCATAGTTGAATAAATTTCTAACAAAAACAAAGAAAGCAAAGAAGAACTGTCTGAGTGAACTTACCATCAAACAAGTGATCTTTTAGTAACAAAGGAAGAAAGTTCAATCCCTCAGAGAGATATTTAACTGAATCTGTATGTAAAGCTATAAATATTCTGCAGTTAAAATCTTGTAACGGCTGCTGCACATACTAGAGCCATTACTCAAAACTTGACACCTGTCCATAATCTTATAAAATCTATGGTTTATCTTAATAAATACAGATAAGCTTTTAAGACAAATTATGCTTCCTTTTAAGAAAAGAAATTTTTTTTTCATAGAAGAATTTTAAGATGACTATTGTACAAAAAGAAAAAAAACCCCCAGAAAATAGTAAGATTATAATCATTAGTTACATTTATTACTCAGCTGGGGAAAGAATAGTTGACTAATTGTAAGAATTTTAGACTTTGTAGTACAAAGATCAGTGTTCAAACCCTGCCTGAAATATTTTAAATGTTTTTCTTTCCATTTACCAGCAGAAATGTGTGCGTATGTGTGTGTGAGAGAGAGAGGGGGGGTGAGAGAGAAGGAGGGAGAGGGAGGGAGGGAGAGAGAGAGAGAGAGAGAGAGAGAGAGAGAGAGAGAGAGAGAGAGAGAGAGAGAGAGAGAGAGAGAGGTGGTAGTGTGAGTATGCTGCAATAAAATAACAGCCAGACTATGAAGAGGCAACTGAGAGAAACTATGCTCCATTATCAGTAGAACAGGAACACTCTGGTAACTCACTTTTGATACTTTATTTATACAATACTGAAATGAACATTCCACTAACTATTTCTACCATTTGCTTTGGATTTGGATGCTACATACCAAAACAATGGAAATGATATTCTCTTTGTAACTACTACCCATTACATTATATGTTCCATATATGTAACATATCAAAAGTTTCTACCACTGACCTCTGTCATTTTGCATTCTAAGTTTCAATGTCTTTCAATAAATTTTACTTCTATGCATAATTCATTTATAATTAAAATTTATTTTTGCACTATATCTGATAAAATAAATGCATTGGAAAAGTGATTAAAAGTAGATATGGTTTAGTAGTGGAGGTTCAAAGTAGAGTCATAAGAGAGAAGCAGTTGACTATAGGGAAGTTAAATGTAACACTTTTTCATATGTTGTTCATTTTAAAAGGTAACCTTGGATGTGTTACAAATACTTATCATGTCATTGACTAGACTCCATGATGTTATTATACATTGCTGGTCACAATGTGTTTTTGCATTGTTTTAGACTTCAAATGACACCACCCCTTCTGGCTAGGTGAGCAGGCCAACATTCCCCCCACCCAATCGAAAGAGGGACTGGTGCAACATGAAATGAAGTGTTTTGCTCAAGAATATAACACACAGCCCTGTCTGGGAATCAAACCTATGATCTAGCAATCGTGAGTCCAACGAACTAACCACTAGGCCATGCGCCTTCACACAAATACTTATATTGATAATAAATGGAAGTAAAACTCAAAAGTTATTGCTGTTCTTTAGCTCTGATTGAAATAGAACATCGGTTTATAGCTCAGTGTACTGACTGGTTGCAATCTTCAAACCTAGCAATAGAAATACACCGTGTTTCCATCTGATTTAAGATTATATACACTCTTCTTTGTTATTTCTGTTCCACAGTGTACTGCACTCTGAGGTCTTTGGACAATCTCAGTAGCATATCAGTTTTCCTATGAGAAATGGTTTCTAACACCCTAGCTCAGCCCTTCACAATTTCTGAAAACAAGACATAGTTAGTTGTCTTCATTACAGTTCTCATAGTACAATGAAGCTGATACTCTGTGTGTATGTGTGAGTGAGAAAGAGAGAGAGAAAAGAATTAACACCAGTATTTAGTTGATTCTTTATCGATTCCATAAACATGAAGGGCAAAGTTAACCGAAGCAAGATTCATTCTGGGTGATAGACAAAGTTGACCTAATGGCATTTAAACACAGTGAACTGGAACTGTTAGGCATTCTGTCACAAGTTTTAACAATTCACTGACATACAACACTTCCAAAATGCAGGAGTTTATTGTCTGAAGTATGGCAGTTTTGTCTTTTCTCTCTCAAATTCAGTTCATGTTTTCCTTCTCTATCTGTATTGTATATGCATTTATTTAATTTATTATAATTATTCACTCTTTTCTTCTCTTCATAAATAGTACTTAATGTGTACTATTTAGAAATCAAAACAAAAGCAGTCATTTATTGAATATGAACAACATAATTTAATAAATCATTAAATATACAACCTAATCAAGATACATTGTAAATTTAAAAAAAAAAAAAAAAAAGAAATTTATAGAATACACATATTCTTACTGAGCCGATTCCTCTTTTTAGTAAACATTTTTAGTTTCTTGCATTTAATTGTTATTCCTAATGCAAAATAGTTTTGTGCTATCTATCTATCTATCTATCTATCCATATTAATGAATTTTCTAAGGAAAGGAAAAAGAAAAAACAAAAGGGGAGGTGGAAAAGGATGAGAATAGAAAAGAAAGAACCCCTCTCCCTTAGGCTTATAAATGTAGAAGTGTTATAGGTAATCATTTGTATTTTGTTTTTGTGTGTATGAGAAATATTTTTATGCTGTGCTGGTTAGTTGTATTTGATGTCCTCTGTTGATGTTAGTAAGAAAGTAAGTAACATTTTGTATAAAGAATTAAATCCTTTAATATCTTTCTCCTTTTTTTTGACAGTGGAAGAAGTTTGGCTGCAATAGCTTCCTGGTTGAGTGACCCTGTACAAGCTCCTAAATCAAAAAGCTAGATTTTTACCAACTATTTTGGTATTTTTTACAGCACATTTTCATTTTATCTTAAAAAAATAAAATAAATATCAAATAACTGTCGTAATAAAACGATATTTAAAAAAAAAACACCGGACATTTTGCCTTAGGAATAAAATTTAGTAAAGGAACTACATCTAGAAATGTATATTGAAATGAGAAAAAGACCAAGTATTGACTTCTGCACTTTTTCTTTACTCATTTACTATGTACGAAAATCTGATGATAAAGGTATATGTTTAATGACGCATTTAATCGTTACATTCAGTGAACATAAATGTATGCACCTTTTATATTTATCATTAAAATAAAAAAATACAATAAAGTTTTGAGACATAAATTGTAATTCTCTTGAGAAAAATATATCTTTGTATCTTATTTACAGCTGAATTTGTATGTGAATGTTATTTAAAATACGATATAACATGTATATGCTTATTAGCATGTTCGTGTGTACGCATAATTGGAAACATGCAAATGTATTGAAAAATAAATGTATAAAATATGTGTAGAAATATAATTAGAGAATGAAAAACAAGGGAAATAAGTCATATAGCTGTATTGCTTATACAGGTTAGTCTCCCTTGTTCAATAATAATTTACTGATCCGCCACGTCAAAATTACAAACATATTTCCTGAAGATACAAAAATTTCCTCATAAAATATGACCTAATGTATTAGGTCATCTATGTATATATATATATATATATATATGTGTGTGTGTGTATGTGTGTGTGTGTCTCCGTGGAAAACTGATTAATACATATACCATTAGTCATAACCTGCTTCTGAAATATGGGACTTGACTGCATGATAGTTCATATCAATCATTATTATATTTTCACTTCTCTCAAAAATTATTTGCAACTAAAAGAATGAAAAGTATTGAATAGAATTGATGTATACTGAAGCAACATCTTTCACATGCTAGTTAAATGCTGCTTCACTTTACACACACAATCAACAGACTTCTGCACTATTTCTGTCAGCCAAATTCTCTCAAAAGACATTGGTTAGCTATAGTAGAAGAGTTCTCCATGGAATCACATAGTGGGACTGAACTTGAAACAACATGGCTGCAAGCATATGTTTTAGCCACGTGGTCATGACTGCCCCAAAATGTATCGTAGTGCTAGTTCCTCTCTGTTTACAAGTATTTCAGACATGAGAGCAAAAGCTAAAATTGAGAGGCCTCAAAGTAAACTTATAAAAAAACTAAAAGTTTAATAAATACGGAAGCTAGAACTCAGCTATCATCTGAGAAATGACTGTGCTTAACATACAGAAAATGAACAAGTAGAAGTTGTAAATGATTAGCGCACATTAAATATAGGTGAATGATAGGCAGGTTGACATGGAAACTAGACATCTGAAGTTGTAGATGTCCAAGAGTAGTAAGCATAAAAATACACAGGGACTTAATTTTTTACCCAGATAACTGAATTAGTATTGGAGGTGGGTGTTGTGATAGAATAACAACCAGAATAAAAACAATGAGAAACAGTCAGGTAGCTATTACCTCTGCTAGTATTAAGGGGTCCCTATCTTTCTCTCAAAGTAAAGGGCAGAGTGATGATGCTTGTGCAGGAAATGCAATGCAGCATGATAGTGCAATGTGAGCTTCGAATGTGGAAGATTTGTGATGGCAACAAAGAACTGTAAGTGGAAAGAAAAGTTAGATATAAGAGGATTTAAGTGTAGTGTTTTTGACAGAAGCTTGCACTGTCTATGAGTATTACAGTTCTATATTTAAGAGATGAGGAATTATGTACATTATTTATATCATTTACATTTGATGGATATTTGTCCTCATCTTATTTGTTGTTAACAGAACGTTTCGGCTGATGTACCCTCCAACCTTCATCAGGTGTCTTGGGGAAATTTCGAATCTGGGTTCTCATTCCTAAGGTATTTTTCGATGTTGTTGTTAGTATTATTATTATTATTATTATTATTATTATCATCATTATTATTATTATTCAGGTCACTGCCTGGAATCGAACTCAGAATCTTGGGGTTAGTAGCCCACGAGCATAGCCCGTATAATGAGGAATAGAAATTATTCTAACCATAAACTGTACTCCTTACCATCACTCTACCTGTATACATCACTTTCTTTCTCTCACTCATACAATACTTTATTGACATCTATCACACTCATCATCTTCTATCTTTGCTACTATCCATCAGCCACTCCCTATAACCAACACCTATTTTTACTGATGTTCCATATTGTTTTTCTAGTTAACTCTTTAGCATTTGGATTACTCTGCCCAAATGCTTATTTATTCATATTGTTTTGAATTAATCATACATTGTCTTGTAGCTGTGAAATTTCAATGATGTGATTGTTTATTTTAAGAATGATATTGTTGTGAGAGGCTGAATCTGACCAGTTTGAACATAAAACAGGTAGGATGTTTGGGTTTGTTATGACTGGTTCAAATGCTAAATGGTTAAACTCTTATCTCTAACCCTCATATTACTGCTGTCCTAGACTACATTTCATTTTAGGTTTTTAGATGCCCTTCTTAACAATAGCCACTTTACAGAATATACTGGGTACATTTTTTTTGTGGTATCAGCACAGGGGAGGATTTCATTCATCTTTACATGAGTAAAGGATTCTTTTCAACCGAACACTTATGAATGATGGATAACAAGAGAAGATAAATAGTGAGAGTAAAGTGAATGATAGATATTGATATCAAATGATCAGTTGGGGGAGTTTACATAGAATTTATGAGGTGCACCCGTATCTGATAATAAGTATATCATCAGACATGCATATTCTTCAAGATTGGTGAGAGAGATAGGGTGATAAAATGAGAAAAGGTGGGGTGGGGAATCATCGAGAGGGTCAACTAAGTTCAATGGTATCCCTAGGAAGCAGTGTGCAGTGGACAGAAGAGATCCATTGGCATCATTATTTACACTGGAGACATAGTGCAGTGAAACTGAGAAGAGGCGATAGTGACAGAGAAGAGCAATAGAGGCAAAAATGATAAAGATATGGGTGACAGAGACATGGATAACATGGTGTGGATGATAATCAAATAAAAGGGATTCATGAAAGAGGGGTAATAGAAAAGTGACATAGTAGAGGGGTATGTGATAGAAAGGTTAGTGATAGAAGTGTTACAGAGATGAAAGGCTACTAAAAGGCTAATGAATGTAGACTTATCAGTATGCATAAATTCATACATACATTTATATATATATATATATATATATATATATATATATATATATATATATATATATATATACACACACACACACACAGACATTTATATATACATACACACACTCACACATATATATATATATAATATATATATATACACAGATTTTTATATATATATATATATATATATACACAGATTTTTATATACAAATATAAATACACACACACACACACACATTACAGTATATGATGCATGAAGAGTTGCCCTTTGTCAGAACAACCTGTGGTCATTTTTTATGGAAATTATATCATTTATTGCATATGAGCCAAATATGACGTGGATTTATTCCCCTGAAATTTTTGAATCAGTTACTTTAATTTGCATTTTATTATATTCAATTCTGTATGTATGTATGTATCATCATCTCTTAACAAACCCCTTCATGGGTTGATCAATTTAACAGGAAATGACAAGTGAGAAGATTCCAGCAAGCTCTACTGTCTGCTTTAACATGGTTTCTATGGCCCTGGATACCTGTTCTAACACCAACCATTTTACAGAATGATCTGAGTGTTTTTTATGTGGCACCAACGGCAGTGAGGCCACCAAGTGACTTTCAAGACAAGATCTCAAAACAAAAGCTACTCATATCAAGAAAACGAGTAACACTCAGCTGCAACCCTCAAAATTCCTCCATATATCAGGTCTCACTGTCACAGTGAAAATCCTTCATGGGGAAAATGCATCCTTAACATGGCTAAAACCATTCTTCTGAGCCAGAAGATAATTCAGCCTCCAGCAATGACTCATTAAACAGCTCAAATGAGGTCCACAATAACTTATTACTTGCATATTTTTTATGAGCATGATAATTCAAGTCTTTGTACAAGCGGTGAGCTAGTAGAGACATTAGCATGCCGGGCAAAATGCTTAGCGGTATTTCGCCTGTCACTACGTCTGGGTTAAAATTCCGCCAAGGTTGACTTTGCTTTTCATCCTTTCAGGGTCGATAAATCAAGTCCTAAATTATGTACTGGGGTTGATCTAATTGACTGGCCCCATCCCCTAAACTTTCGGGCCTTGTGCCTAGAGTAGAAAAAAAAAAAGAAAGAATATTCTGACATATGTTATAAATAAGGTATAATCATTAACTATACTCTCAGCATTCATGATTGATCTAGGAACTTCATATAGTGATATCAATCAAAAGAATGAAGCTGTCTAGTGACTGTTATACTCAAGTTAGATGCAATGACAACTCAAAATTTTTCTTTATTTAGGGAAATACATGCCTTTTATCTTTCTTCTACTTGTTTCTGTCATTAGACTGCAACCAAGCTGGGGCACAGGCTTGAAGAATTTTAGTTGAATGAATCAAACCCCAGTATTTATTTTTATATTTTTTAAAGCCTGGTCCTTATTCTATCAGTCATATTGCTGAACTACTAAATCATGGGAACAAAAAAGCACCCATTACACTCTTGGAGTGGTTGGCGTTAGGAAGGGCATCCAATTGTAGAAACCATGCCAGTTCAGACTAGGGTCTGGTGTAGCCCCTCAGCTTACCAGCCCTGGTCAAACTGTCCAACCCATGCCAGCATGGACAACAGACGCTAAG
>NC_068983.1:81073668-81082790 GCF_001194135.2 Octopus bimaculoides
GGTCTGGTGTAGCCCCTCAGCTTACCAGCCCTGGTCAAACTGTCCAACCCATGCCAGCATGGACAACAGACGCTAAGTGATGATGATAAGGATAAGCACATCAACACTGGTTGTCTAGTGGTGATGAGAGACAAACACAGACACAAAAGAGATCACACACACACACACAATTTGCTTCTTTCAGTTTCTATTAACTAAATCAACTCACAAAGCTTTAGTCTGCCCAAAGTTATAGTAAAAAAAAACACTTGTTCAAGTTGCCAAGCAGAGGGACTGAACCTGGAACCATGTCATTGGGAAGCAAACATCTTACCACAACAGCTACTCCTATGCTTATAACCAAAATCTGCATACAGATGCCAGATCATTACACATAAGGAATTAGTAGCAAAGGTAGCATTGGACCACATGCCTTGTGGTATTTTATCACATAACTTCCACTTTCTAAGCCAAAATCTTACCAGAATTGCCTTTTGCTTACTTTTCAAGGTCAATAAAATAAATACCAGTAGTATACTGGTTATGTTTCAATCAGCTATACTCTTACAGTTTGTAACCTGGCACTCTAAAGTGAAAAATCAATATTTTACTTGCTAAACATAAAAATGTTTACATGTAAACAACATTGCTTCACTTAATGTAAAAAACCCATAATTATTTTGTTTAATTTCAGATTTAGTCACACTAATTACGATACTGAGAAATAAAGACGGAGAAACAACTAACAAATGCATTTTGCATGTTAGTCAAAGTACCATTCATCAAGTGGCCTCTGCCTGTCTGCTTGTCTGTCTGTTCCAGTCCCCATGTATGCATATGTAAGCACATATATACATGCAAAAATACATGTGGTACATATATACATACATATATATATATATATAAACTGAGGTGCAAGGTAGTGTACAACAAAATGGTCTGACATTTATTTTTTTTTTTTCTTAATACAGGGCATGTCTCAGTGAAAACCTATCTCCTTCGGTGGACCAGAGGTTATCTTGACTGCAGAGATGAAGCTTACCTACACCGAAATGTTATGTGTGAATGCATTTGATTGGTTGGTATCGAGGTTAAATTCTTCAACTATTGATCAAACCAATTAGTGCTTTGAAAGAGATTTTATACATGAAAAATAACCATGTTTAAATTTTTTTCTTTGCTGATTTTTTTTATAAAGATAATGACCATCACTTACTTCTCAATAGTCAGTTATTTTCAGTAGATATCTGAACTGAAAGAGATTAATGACTGATATTTGCCATATTTAATTAGTTACAAATAATTTAAAGTTAATGGAACTAAAAAATTTATTATGCTGAACTTCATTAGGATTTACAAATTTTATGACTAATTTGATATCAAAGGATATCTCAGATAAATCTACATGATTACTATTATCATTGTAAAGGTTAATTTTTTTGTATATAATAAGGTTTATTTCACTGGATACTAAAGGCATGATCTCTGAGTAAAGATGTGTTTAAAAAAAGGATCTATAATTTTTCACTGTTTAAGATAATCAGATACCAAATGAATGTTGTTAATGAAAATCTTCTGCAAGAGTGACCTAAAGTGTTTCTAGCTTTTTACAATTAAAAGAGTAGAACAGGAAAGAATTGAAAAGCACTGTGAATGATTTTCATTGTTATTGATAATGTTGTTGTCATTCCTTGTGTTATTATTTACACAAACTTCATAGGTTAAAGTGATTTATTTACATTACTGAAAAATCACTTATTCTGTCTACTTTTACTTAATGAACAATGAAAGAAGAAAAACCAATAAGAACAATGCAACTGAACAGAGGATACATTTCATGTTTATGATTTCCAAATTTTGTGAAACAATGAGACTCAAGTGATTTAAACAATATTTTATTACTACCACTTCTTTTGGAACCAGCTGTACTTCATACTAATTCCAACATCCTATATTTTGTGATATACATACCTATACACAGAGAAGGTGAGGAGAAAGACTATGAGAGACATATACATACATATAAGCATGCATCCTCACATTTATCCATCAGTAAAATACCAAACTGGAAAAACAAATCTTTACTGTAATATGGATGATGTGCAGTGGAAGCAAGCAAATAATTTAAAACTGCTTGATTTCTACAGGAGGTCATGTAATTCCATTTGCATTACTAATGCTCTTTGGAAAATGATGAACATCACACGCTCTTTATATCCCCACTGTACAGACATAATTTGTTATGTGTCTAGCATTTTCTCTGCTTAGAATTTTTGCTAACCAAAAAAGAGAGATCTCAGTGAAATACTGATTTAGAAAAATTAGTTCAATATCAGCAAGCAAAGATTTAAATCTTCATCGATATTTTAATTTATGCTTCTCTGTGCTGGCAGGCCTTGGTTGAGTCTACCACACACTATATCACCAACCAACTCAATATTCTGAGATGTCATTGAGGCCCACAAGAAGGACCATCTTAGCAGCATTATAGGCCCCAGGGCAAAGCAATGCACTGGGTCCTATAGTATTTGTTTATTGGCAGCAATCAACAGCATACATAGATCAGAAGTGGGACCCTTGGGCAACTGCATACAAACCCACAATGAGATCTAACCTCACCACTTTGTCTAATGTCTTCCTCTGTCAAAAGTACTCTTCACTGATAGTATATGTTATTGATGATGTTGTCATTCCTGGTGTTCATATTTACATGAACTCCATAGGTTAAAGTGATTTATTTACATTACTGAAGAATCACTTATTCTGTCTACTCTTATTTAATGAGCAATGAAAGAAAAAAAAAACTAATAAAAACAACGTAACTGAACAGAGGACACATTTTATGTTTATGATTTCCAAATTTTGCGAAACAATGGGGCTGTTATACATATGGCATTTTTCTAATATGGCTGTTATTCATATGATTGTTATACGTATGGCACTTTTCTAACCTGGTTGTTATACATCCACTTGCACTTTAATTGCAGCAGCTGTACTAGTTTTTATAGTTCAATGAAAAGCATATTAAAGTTTCTTGCTACTGCTGTAGTAGTTTTAGTATACAAATAAAATTATAAGTTTTACAATCAACAAATGAGGTGGAGGAGCTCAAACAAATGCTGGGATGTTTTCTTTCTGACATTCTAATAGTATAAATTTAAGGAATCACTATTCTACTCTCAGAAATATTTTAAGATATTCATGTGATTCACTGAAATGACAATGATAAACAAAAGAAAGAAAGAAAGAAAGAAAGAGTGGTACTAGAACTGATTTATTAGAAATAATTATATGTTATACTTTGAAAGTATACCCTTCCTTATGTAGGATAAGTGGTTTAAAATAAAGCAAAATTGGAAATAATAATGAACATAAATAAGGCAATTAATGAAGTATTGTAAATTTTATCTAGAAAGGTGCACTATCGTAAGATTATCAAGGAAAGCTTTAGTTTTGTGATATATATATATATATATATATGTACATATACATACACACACACATACATATGCATATATACATACATATACACACATACAAACATATATACGTCTACACATATAAATACATTATATATTACACACACACACACACACACAATCTGATTCCTATTTCCAAACAGATATGAATGAATATCTCACCAGAATGGATTTTGTTTAGTCATAATCAGTTTGAACAACTATTTAAATATATATATATATATATATATATATATATATGACAATGCTTTGTATTATCATTTCAGTCCAGTTGTAAGCTGCACCATCATTTCAAATCAAATGAATTCTTTTCTGATAATGACGACAGTGTCCGTTTATGTCATGGCTTTAGTTTTCATAGACTCTAACAGATCAATCAGCAAAATAACTGTACACTACCCCAGGTAGTGATCTAACCATGGCAGACAGACAGGCTGGCAATAGCAAAGAACAGATCAGCTTACTTAATAACACTCGTAAAAGGCATTACTATTCAGCTGCCTTGGGTTTTGCATGAGTTGTATTTCAAAGATGACAGCTTTAATATTCTTGGTTGCCAAAGAAATTAACTTTAATGAAAGAAAATTCCTCATGACTCTAGGGAATATACAGGGCCATCGATTACAGAAAAATCAAAAGAACATATTTACAATATGAGAAATATTTCCACCTAACTTGATGAGAGTCTTAAACAGATGATTTCCTACACTCGATATAGACACTAGATCAAGGAAGATGTCTGCGCCAGCTGCAGTACCCTTTTATTACTGCAAACTGATGAGAGGCTGAGAACAGAGATGTGCAGAAAGCTGCTCATCTCACTGTATTTAATCAGTCAACAAAGAACACAAGTGACTTTTGATTATAGTTCATAGCACTGCCAAAAGAAAGTAGCTGGGGCCATGTAGCTCAACACAGTCTAGTTATTTAGCAGCCACCTTGGTTTGTTTCGCATTCTACTTGCAATATGAACATCTAGACTATCATTTTTAGAAACCTATAGTCTAAAGCTAAGGGATAAATCAGTGGGGTTTTGTTATAATTTTTTTCTCTTATTATTATTATTATTATTATTATTATTATTATTATTATTATTATTATTATTATTATTATTTATTTATTTATTTTTGAATTATCAATAAATGAATAATGATAATGTACATTTATTAAAGAGGGAGAAGGTTATAATAATTGATTCTGAAGATAAATCTGTGTCAATGTGAGTGTATCTATGAGTTGTTATTGCATGTGTATGTGTACATTTATGCATGTGCAATTCATGTACATGCATATGTATGTGTGTGTGTGTGTGCAGAAAAAGAAAGTAGATGTGCAGCATAAATAATAGAAATTCATCTTAACTAACTGGCAAAGCTTCATGTTATAAACATTTAAAGTGAGTCTGCATTGATATGGCCAAAAGCAAGATTCAATATAAAATTGAAAACAGCTTTGTTAAAAATTATTTATAAAACTGAATTTCAAGAACCAAATATTTTTATATAGGAAATAGGGAAATCAAAACTAGCACATTAAATATTTAAGTTATTATTATTATTATTATTATTATTATTATTATTATTATTATTATTATATTATCTGAAATATAAAATTTTTCTGGAAAATGAATATTTTATAGCTGGTACATTTTCACTAGATTTGGAACAAAAACTATTGAAAAGAATTTATTTTATAGAATGTATAAAAGTAGCATTTGCAAAGAGTATGTTCATTTTATATTTCACTTTCAGTAGCTCTTATTTTCAGTATATTCTCCTGTACCATTGGGTACATGAAACCAATGTGGTAGATTTATTTGACATATTTCTTTCCGTTCAAATGTTTTCAAATAATGTTACGTGATTTTTCTTTCTTTCTCTTCTTTTTTTTTTCCTACTTTCTGTTTAAAATTTTGGTGAATCTAATTTACATGTAGTTAAACTTTCTTTAATTAAGACTTCTTCAACTTATATTTAGAATATTATTCAGTAATAATTTCTTTCTTAGATGTAAAGTATTTTTTGTAAATAGAAAAGAATTGATCCTGGTTCTTATTTTAGCAAACATGGCAAAAAGTAAAGCCAAGTTCACTTTAGTAGGATTTGAAGAGACAAATTATTGGCTTTGATGCATATACATTAATTTCACTAATCTAATATTATAAGTAATGTAACTTCACATGACGCATTAACATTGCATCACAAGATCTTCCCAGTCTCTATTTTGAGCACATTGTACTTCTTTGCTGCTTAGACAAATAAAACATATTTATAATTTAAAAACAAGACACAGAGCTTGCTAATTTTGGATATTTTACATAAAATAGTTGACATACTTTATTTAAAGAAAATCCACGAAGACAATTGAAGAATTTTAATTTAGTTTTGGTAATTCTTAGTTTAATTTCTGTCTTGTCTTTGGAAAATAGAGAATTGATCAGAGACTGCAGGAACCTTCTCAATTAGTGCAGAGGATGAGTGAAAACTGATAATGGATAAGGTGATATTCATGAAGTAATAGGTATTTCAAGATGGCTATGTCTTTCAAAGTGATGAATTAAATGAAAATTTTGGGGTAGAATATCAAGAGAAAGGAGGAAAAACAGCAAGTACTTGATGAAAAACAATGAACTGGGAGCAAATCACAGATTCATTGATAAGTTCTGAAGGTGAAAGTAAATTATAATAGCTGAGTTCATTATATAAATATGTTACACTTAACATTAATATCTAAACACTATAAAAACGATTTCTTGCTATATTTTTTTTATTCTTAGCTTTTGTCTAGTTAAATTGGAAATGTTAACAATTCAATAATAAAATGAAAGCTGGATGAATCCTTGTTATGCAGATCCTAATTGTTACTGAATGTATCAATGTCATTGAAGTTACTGGTATATTCCATGCAATAAGTCATGGATGAAAGTTGTGTTGAAACCAGGATGATGTAAATGTTAAATACAACTTACATATGAGCTTGATTCCCATATAGTAGATTTAAAGATAACATTGAATCTAACATTCATCAAAAGGCTGATGTCCACTTGAATTCCCAATTTTCATTAGTAATTACTTAAATCCCATCTACTCCATTTAATTCAAATTTATATACATTAACAGAGGGAAGTTTTTGTCTTCCCATGGCAGTTCTTAGCTTTGAAAAGGTACATAAGAAAATTTTCTTTTATTAATTTGCTTCTCTAGTTATAATCATTAATTATTCATATGTATATTTATATTTTTTGTAGATATATAGACCAACTTAATGAAATCTTTTCAAAATGTCAAGAGCACTTTCTTTAAGATCCATCTCTATACCAATACTAGGTCATGAATATAAAGAAAAATCAGGAAGTCTAGGGAAATAGTTCATATAATATCACTACTGTGATCAATTATTTTTAATTTTGCATATATTGTAAAACAAAATTTGTGAGCTTTCATTTCCCAACCCTACTCCAAGTCTCCTTTTCTCTATTTCACACACAAAACATACATTCAGACACAGATTATGAAACATATATCTGACAGAAGGTCACCAATAAATAGTGTGCTAATGAATAAATATATATAAATGAATAATTCAGTCTATACTACTATATACATTTATACATATAAATATTTGTATATCTATGATAAAGGGTCACCAATATATAGTTAAGTTGATGGAGATAGAGAGAGAGAGAGAGAGACTCTCTATACTACTGCTCTCTGTACTACTGCTACCGTCATCAACACACATAAACAGTTGTATAGATATTTATTTAATGGTATAAGATATTAACAATTGCAACAATATGATACATCATGAAGTTATGAGTAAACCTGGATAAGCTGTGTTATTTGGAATCAATAGAAAGGAACCAAATACAAAACTAATTTCATTTAAGGCTAAATAATTAATTCATATAGCAGATAATATAGACTCTATTTTAACTTTTGTTTAGGTTCTTAACATCTTGTGACCCATTTTAAAAATACTTTATTACAATTAGGTTTAGAGTTCAATTCATTAAATATTTCAACATAACTCTTGTTTCCTTTACTATTAAAATACAAATTTTATTGAAAATACAATAATAAATTCTAGTTGTTGAACAACATAAGTTGTATTTATTAAGTCTTGCCTTGAGTTTTGATTTTGTGCCATATTAAACATTCTTAGCTTTAATATTTTTCAAAAATTTCCCCTAACCTATTTCCAAAACTTTCTACTTTGCTTCTTTCATGAATCTTCATCCTTTACTTGTCTGAGTCAGTATATTGCAGCCATGCTGGGGCACTACCTTGAAGAATTTTAATCGAATTAATTAATCTCAGTACTTAAAAAAATGTTTTTAAGTCTATTACTTATTCTACCGCCCTCTTTAGTGGAATTGCTATGTTACAGGGACATAAACATACTAACACTGGTTGTCAAGCAATGGTGGCGGGACAAACACAGCCACAAAGACGCACACACATAGATATATACATATATATATATATATGACGGGCTTCTTTCAGTTTCTATCTTCCAAATCCACTCACAAGGCTTTGATCAGCCCAAGGCTATTGTAGAAAACACTTGGTTAGCTTGAGATTATAGTAGAAGACACTTGCCCAAGGTTCCACACAGTGGGACTGAACCCAGAATCATGTAGTTGGGAAGCAAGCTTCTTACCACACAGTCACAACTGTGCCCTATTGTCAATGATCATTAATTTTCTCTTTCATAATTATTTTTCTCACTTTCAGGAATAACCTGTGCACATTAGTGTTGTTTGTGAATGTGTGAATGTTTATAATATTACCTTATATTGTTTAGTACATATTCTCTTAGGCATGTTTAAGCATATCTTTGAATCTTTGTATCACAGTATAAGCATGTGAGTGTGTAAGAAAGAAGCATGAATGCCTGTGTGTGCACATGTATGTATTTGTGGGTGTGTGGAGAGAGAGAGAGAGAGATAGAGAGAGTTGTTCTACTAAATGAATAGCTCAAATCAATCAGTAATTTACCATAAATCATCCATCAACATCTACCCTCATACCAGCAGTGGGAGCAAAGCGAAGAACCCCTATGGTGTTAGGCAGCAAAAATACACAGTTGAAAGCCAATTTGTTCTTCTAGCTATTTATTCTTTCCTCAGTAGGTGAAAGGAAAAGAAACAAGTTCATCAAGGTCAGTATCTATTTATCATGATATTCATCTTTAGTGTGTCCCACCCTTGGGTGGGGGATACAACTCATGCAACTCTCCTTTCCTTCCAATCAGTATAATCTCCCTACTCATTTGTGTATTTCCAAGTGTGGAAGAAACTTATTCACACATGTGTGTATGTCTAGAGTCTATAAGAGTCACATGGTGCTGAATCAAACTGTTTTAAATAATGATGATCTCTCTCTCTCTCTCTCTCTCTCTCTATCTATCTATATATATATATAGACAGTCTGTTAAAGTCTGTCATACCGGCCATGATGAAATACCACAAGGTATAGAAAATACATATTCGCCTTTATATATTTAATCCTTTATATTGAACACTCAATATTTCATCTATTCAATAAGATATATTCCATATATTCAATAAGACATTCAATACTTTATTTCATAGTACCATCCATTTTTATTTTATATTATATATTGTATATTATATTATATATTGTATATTCCATATTCTAT
>NC_068983.1:81083238-81087257 GCF_001194135.2 Octopus bimaculoides
ATATATATATATATATATATATATACATACACATATACATACATACATACATACATACATACATATATAATATATATAGTACACCTTTATATGTATATATGTATATACATGTGCACATTTATATACATATCTGCACAATACATGTGTGTGTGTGTCTGTGTGTATACTATCACCCCTTCACTCACACACACACACGCACACACATTACATTTGATACATAACATACATACATATGAGCAAGCCTAGAGTCTATTGAGACAGCATTGGAGAGATGGGGTAAAAAAATGTGTAGCTGCCAGATGTATTCTCTTCTACTGAGTGATGGATCTACCCGTCACCACTGTCATCACCCCACTCCCATTTGAAGCAATTGGTGGTGGATAGACTTCACAGTCTTTAGCATCACAGAATTTAAAAACAGGAAAGAAATGAAAGAAACCAGTATCAACTACTGTTTTTACTTTGTTATTGTTGTTGCTGTTGTTTTCGTCACTGCAGATGTTCTTGTTGCTACAACTAAAATCTGAAAAGGGCCTCGTTTGAAATAGAAACAAAATAGTTGGCTGAGGTCCCAGAGTAGTCAGTAAATTAGGCTAGGTGTTGAAAACAGAGTCAAGGCATTGGATCAAGTAGTCTTAGCAGATGGGGAAGTTGAAAAGTATATTGTGTCTGGAGTGGCACTGAAGCAGAACTAGTTAAAGTCATCTAGTACCCACACACCTAACTGCTTTTAAATACATGTGCTGTGCTTATGTGTGCAAACATACATACAGACAGCTGAGTACAGCAGGCTTACTATGGCATATAACAAGTCAAACACACCTAGCATATAAGAAATAAACTTTCAAATTCGAGCTAAGTGAGCCTCCATACCAGTGGTTCTCAACCAGGGTCTGTATGGCCCCTGAGGGTTCGTATAAGATTTTTAGGGGTCCATGCAATAAAATAGTAAATTGAGGATCTACAATAATATTTTAACAGTCCCAGAAATGATCTTGCTTTAGATGTATGTATTGGTATTTATTGCAAGAAACAACCTGGTTTCTTTTTCTAATGTTTTACATAGTTCAACCATGTTAATGTATGGGGTAAAAAAAGGGAATTTTGAAAGAAGTTTCTATAAAACTAATTTTTAAAGATTAAATGGATATGGGAGTCCACCAAAATAAAATAGTAATCAAAGGGGCCCATAGATAAAAAAAATAGCTGAGAACTCCTGCCTAAACTGTCACTTAGCTTGCTAGTTACAACAGTCAAATTTCCTCTCCTCATACCATGCATTCTTAAAAAAAAAAGAAGGATATATGGGACAGTAAGGACTTTGTTATACTGAAGTTAAGGAAAAAAAAACATTATAGGCTTCTTGGAACAGTACTGACATGATGATAAAAGCCCATGTACATTAGCAGGCCTAATACTCATTAAACATCTGCTGAACCTATGTTATTTAAGTGTTGAAGCAGGATAAAAGAATTGTTTAAACAAAGCATATCACACAGTCAAAACCATTTGTATCTTCTCACAAACAATGAAAACTACTCTGGGGAAATGAGGGTGAATTTGAGCAACCACTTGTTAACCCTCCCTCATAAACACAAATGCATGTTATTACACAAGTTCAAAGATCACTTAAGGCTGTCCATCATTTCAAGGCAGCAAACTGGCAGAATAGTTACTGTGTTGGACAAAATGTTTAGTGGTATGTCATCTGTCTTTAGGTTCTGAGTTCAAACTCCCCTGAGGCCAACTTTGCTTTTTGTTCTTTCAGGGTCAATGATATAAGCACCAGTTGCACACCGGACATTGATGTAATTGACTGTACCCTCCCTCAAATTTCAGGCCTTGAGTCTATTGTAGAAAGGATTATACAAATTCATATCAACAGTTAACTGCACACACACACAAACAAATTTATAGGCTCACATGCATAGATAGAAACATTTGGCAGATATAATTGAAACTCTGTGAGTGTGTGTGACTTTCCTGTACATGTGCTGTGTTTAAGAGAAGAGAGAAATGCCATATCCAGTTATATCCCACCTCTCAACTCATAAGAGGAAAATAGCAGGGAAGGACTTGCTGCTTTCAATTTTGAATAGAAACAGCATTACATCAACTGTATGATGGTACATGTGGAAAAAAGAGTGGGAGAGAGAGAGGAAAATCTTTAAATACTTATCTACTTGAATTCTACGTGAAAGGGTGGTGGTGAAAAGTTTAGGTGTTTTTAGACAGAAATCTCTGGGGCCTGACAAAGAAACCTGTAAGATGTTTTACGATTTATTATCTGGCCATTATGAGTTAATGCTTGGATATAAATAAATATTAGAATGACACAAATAACAGAATTTCAGTGCATGAAGGTTTTCTCATTCTTTTGTGTAGTCATTGAACAGTTTTACTCATTTCTTAAGTATCAGTTAGGGAGACATAAAAGAAGAACAATTAACCCCCACCCCTCCCCAAAAAAACCCTAAGAAAATTAAAAAAAAAAAGGAAAACATTCAATTGAATCAATAATTTTGGTTTTAATACAAATACTAATAGGAAAAGCAGTTAATTTAACAGGATAGCATTTGGTTAGGGACCACAACAATCCAATATATTTATCCCAGAAGAGAATATTCTATAAAGAGACACTCTTTCCAGAGACAGAAAAGAAACAAGCTGGACTGCAAGCCTAATGCAACATGCCCAGGCTATAACGCACAACAGGCACTGTATAAAATGCTATCAGGGAGGACAGGCTGGGGTAGTTAATAACTGTAACAACAGCAGCAGCATGTTTGTGAGATGATGAGACATGTAATAAATATTGGGTAGAAGCAACTTTTATTTATGAAGAGTGGAGAAATGGGAATACTTTTATAAGAAAGTTTGGTGGCAACTTTTATTGTCATACAAAATAAGTTGTTTTATTTTTAGAATTGCTTTTTTTTTTTTTGGAAAAATTCGGTATCTATTTCTTAAACAGAAGAATAAAAAGAAAATTTCCCAGTTCTTTCCACTCACTATCCTCTATAAAGACATGTATGTGTGTGTTTATACATACACACATATGCATAAACACAAATTTACATATATTAGTCATATACATACATTTATGCATGCACACACATTGATATGAACTAAAATAATTTTACCAAATGCTGAAGCATGCGAAGTGTCAGAGCTCATTTGTAGTTTTGTTTAATTTGATTTGTTTCTATTAGAAAAGTGAAGTATAAAACTAGCCATAGAAAGCAAATCTTGAATTTTATTTCTATCTACGTGAAAATTCATAATACAAGATTAATAATCCTTTGTCATACACACTTAATGTGTACATAAATTGCATGGTTAATGACGTCTCTCAATCAATAAATAACAACATATCTAAGGAAATATTATGAGTGTAAACTATCCTTCATAATATTGTAATCAAGCCCTTTCTAATCAATCAATAGGAAAATAACAGATTCTGCAAATGAAAAACACAGTTTAATCTACTGCTTATTTATAATGCTATCTTTGAATGTTTTTTTTTTTCAGGTGAGTAATTAAGCATGTAAAATCTTCATTCCATACCCTCAAAGTTACATAACCCTAAAAATTTCAGAAAAGAAAGAAAGCACTAATTATTTGATATATTTCAATATAAAGCATTCTTAAACACCAAAATTAAATGCCAAGACAAACACATAGCCAATTGCTTTAAACATCAAATAAAAATAACTTTAAAGTTATTTGTGTTTTCTCCTAGAGTGTCCCTAAGCATAAAACAAAAAAGAAAAAGGAACTGAGAAATTGAACTCTCAGATAATATGGTTAGTGAAATTTTCTCAATATGGATGTGAACCTGGTGTTTTTTAAAGTATCAAAAAGTTTACATACAAAAATATGTGCATATCAGCCTGTCTGTCTGTCTATCAATCTATCTATCTAAGCTACCTATCTATCTATCTACATTTGTGTGTGTATATATATATATATATATATATATATACACACATACATATATATATACACACACATAAATA
>NC_068983.1:81087352-81087865 GCF_001194135.2 Octopus bimaculoides
GTGTGTGTGTGTGTGTGTGTGTGTGTGTGTGTGTGTGTGTGTGATGTTTCACATAAACCTATATATTCACATAATTGAACTTCACTCCTGTTACAAAGACATTTTCAACAATCTTCAGAAAATGCATCTGCAATGATTTATATTCAGATGAAGGAAGTGAAAAAAAAAAAAAATAAATAAACAATAACATTTTTTTTAATTAAAAATAAATAAAATGAAATAAAATATTTCATTTCTCATCAGGTACAACACAAAGTGAGCATTAACTGTTATACCAATATAATCCCTGTTACTGCACCATCATACATGTATTTCTTTCTTACCAAGCTTTACTCAGAGTACGATATATGTAAAAACAAATTAACTTTACCAAAATGTTAAATAGATAATACATACATGTATAGAGTCTATACCTATCTATATGTATGTATGTACGAATCTATGTATATAATATAATATAATATAATAGAATAGAATATATATATATATATATATATATATATATATATATAT
>NC_068983.1:81087875-81090875 GCF_001194135.2 Octopus bimaculoides
GAGAGAGAGAGAGAGAGAGAGAGAGAGAGAGAGAGAGAGAAGAAAACACTTCTTATTGGTTGTATGCTAAATGTATAAACATTATCCTACTGGATGTATTATTTATCATATACCTAATATATTTCAATATCTGTACATACATTATTCCTACTACTTTGTAAATTTGTGTATTTTGTAAAGCTTTCTTTTCTCATGGCTAATAGAAAAAATAAAGAATTATTATTATTGAGATATCAACAACAACAATAATAATAATAATAATAATAATAATAATAATAATGATGATAATAATAATAACAATGATGATAATAATAATAACAATGTTTTATTTTGCTACAGGGGCAATGAAAATATTAATTCTTTTGAACTTAAATGCAAGGCCAGAAATTTTGGAGGAGGAATTAGTTGATTAACTCAATGACAGTACTTGACAAGTACTTTGGATACTGGGATCAATTTAATCGACTAATCCTATCCCCTCAAAATTTTCAACCATATGCCTATGCATTATAATTATTATTATTATTATTAAGGCAGCGAGCTGGCAGAATCATCAGCTCGCCGGGCAAAAATGCTTAGCATTATTTCGTCTGTCTATGTGTTCTGAGTTCAAATTCTGCTCAGGTTAACTTTCATCCTTTCAAGGTTGATGAAATAAGTACCAGTTGAACACTGGGGTTGATATAATTGACTTATCCCCTTCCCCTAACTTGCTGGGATGTGCCAAAATTTGAAATGATCATCATTATTATTATGTGGTGACGAGCTTTCAGAATCATTAGCATATTTTGCATATTTTGTCCGACTTTGCCTTTCACTGTTTTTTTCTTGGGGGGGGGGGTTAATAAAATAAGCACCAGTATGGGAGGTGGGGGCAGTGCAATCAATTAGACTCCCATCCAAAATTTTCAGGTCTATAGCAGAAAGGATTATTATTATTGCATAGTACAATAAAAGGAAAGGATGACCCATGTAAAAATAGTATATTTTTAATCATATGATGTAGTATTATTTTAAATACCATAAGGTACAATAGTTACATTTGAAACAACATACATCATTTTATATATGTTCTTTTCAATATTTTATATTAAAAATAAGATCACATTATAAAACGGTTGTAAGTTGATGAAGATTTCTTTTCAAGTTTGAAAAAAAAAATATTCAGTAACTTCTTCTCGCCCATTATGTGATATCCATCAATGGGAGATCAAAGTTATTGACTTACACTAGCAACTGGTAGGATACAACTCTTACTAGCCACACCCATGGGAGGAGTTGAACTCAGAAATGCAAGCAAATACTTGCTGCTTTGGTAGTGCTGTTATTACTTAAAGTGGTGAACTCTTCCTACTTGTAGTACCTATATCAGTGTTTCTTGACCAGTTCCTACCCTTTGATTCTTATTTTCCTTGGGTGGACTCTTCTATGAATTTGATGCTTAAAAAATCCTATAATATTTTTATAATTAAATATTATTAGAAAGTGTATAAAAAAAAATTGGTGTATTGTTGAAGAATAATCAATTTATTGTACATAATATATTAACAACAAAATCTTATATAGACCATTGAAATAAATAGATTAACTTGTTGAGAGTTCTGTTTGTTGGTTAGTGTTTGAATACAATCAGTTAAATTAATGGTTACCTGGATGTTGTTTTATTAACAAAATATCCAGGACTCTCATAGATACGAATTTATTAATAATATGTACTTGTAAAGTATTGAAATGTTAATCACACAAGTTAGATTCAATTTCCAACTAACTCCTACAATATATTTTTCTATATTCCTGAGTGTGTGTAGGTGTTTGTGTGCGTGCACACACACACACACATATATATTTAAATATATATGTATGTACGTTTGTATATACATACATACAAACCTTATATATATATTTGCACATTACATATACAGTGGGTTCTCATATGTGTTAACTAAGTATTATTCTATATTTAGTATGGAGAAAACTCTGCTATACTGTAAAATAACATATTGGAATCTGAAAACTTCATGAACTGTAAGTCTGAATTCTTTTACATCTGTCATGAAACTTGGAGTAATTGTTAGTGAAGTTTCCAACTTCTAATAAATATGATAAACTCTAAAGTTTGAATTCAGTACTCTTCTTAGCTCTTTTCTCCTCTTTCACATAATTCTTAGTGCCATAACACAGACACAAACACAAGTATACATACGCACAGTGAATTTCACACTGGCTGTATTGCCCTTTTTTTTAAAAGTTATTTTCATGTGTATATTAATTGATACATTTTTACTTTTTATATATGTTTTTAAGTATTTGTATGCCAGAGCTATTAGTATTTATTTATCAATACATTATGTATAATAAAAAGAACATGGGTTTCCTCAGCTGAAGAAAGTAATGTTTCTCAGAGATAAATTCTATAAATAATGTCCATGGAAATTATGAATCAAATTATTTGATGTATGTTGAACATAACTGATAAATATTATTAATATTATTCATACAGGAGAAATATTTGATAATATTAGAGGAGATGGTTGCAGCTAGCATAATTAGTAGAGCACTGGTCAGATTGCCTTGCAAGTGTTTAGTTATATCCCTTCGTATTCAAACCTTGCTTTAACTTTCATCCTTTTGGGTTTAATGAAAATATAAGGTTGTACTGAGGTTGGTTTAATCAACCATGTCCTATCATCATATTTGTAGCCTTATTCTAAGTGTCACAATCAATATACAGAAAGGAATGAAGTACACACTAAGTAGTATAGAGATTAAAAATAAAACTTGCCTTTTAATTTTATATATAGCTTGTTGACTTTCAATATTGTAAATTACATGAAATCTTTTAGGATTGAAAATCATTAATGTAGGCAAGAGAGAAAAGTAAGTATATAAGTGTGTGTATGTATGTGTGTATATATAATTATATATATATATATATGTGTGTGTGTGCTTTATCTATCTCTCTCTCTCTCTCTCTATATATATATATATATATATATATAT
>NC_068983.1:81091648-81093296 GCF_001194135.2 Octopus bimaculoides
CCTATTAGATTTTCAGAATCTTTTAGATCAAATTTTCAAACAGAAATAAAATCAGTAAAATAATTCTAATATTTGTATTTTCCTGATAGGAAAAACTATGAAAAATAAAAAAAAAGATAAATCATAAATAATTTAATATAAGTTTCTCAATTTCAATTAATGCTAAGAATAAAGTAGAAAAGGCTTGGGTGTGATTACACAAAATTAAAAACAGGATTTTTAATGAAAACTTAAAAGCTAAATTAATCAGTATAATCAAACTTTTAAAACAATGTCCAATGAAAGCGATTTCTTAGCTAAGAAGAGAAAGAACAACTTGGATGTTATCTTTGATTCAAATGTTAGCATCAAATATATAGTTAAATTATTAATAATAAAATAGAGTCTGCTCAGTGATATGTACTTCATTACACATAATGTAAGCAATTAAATGGGACATTAGAATATGAAATATTGATAAAAGATAGGAAATGTTTAAAGGATTTTGAGATATCTTCAAGATTTCATAGGAAGATATATTACATAAATAAACGTGTGTATACATTTACATAAGAATGTACAGAAACTCACATATAATCATATATATATATATATATATATATATATATATATATATATATATATATATATATATATATATATATATATATATAAGTTGAAATTGTTTCTCCTTTTCATAATTCTATTATAAATTTGATTACTGACAACAAAATTAAAAAAAAAAAATTTAATTAGTTTTACATATAATAAAGAAATAAGTAGGATATTATTTCAAACAGAAACAAAATCTAGTATCATAAGTTATAAGTAAACTCAATGTTTAAATTTATATAGATTCTGTATAGTTTTCTGTAAGATATAAATATATTACTTTTGTGGTGGGGAGATGCCCTTAAGGCATATATATTTTGCTTTAAATTAATTAAAATAAAGGATAACACTATTGATATAGTTATTCTTGTTATTAATTGGTATTACTAACTTCAGTTTATTTATGTTGTATGCACATATGCGTATGTGTGTGTACATAGGTGTGAGTGTAAATCTCTTGTAAGAAAAATAGCAAGAAAAATTAATGTAAAGAGTAAAGATTCAATAAACCTATTTAGATATACATCAGTTTAGGAATTAGGTAAATTCTGACAATGTATAAACTATTTGTAATATTTATTTTCCTTCTTTAAATCTATTTGTGTTTTTCTTTTTTGTAACCTAGTCTAATTTCTAAATTAAATGTAGAACATTTAAAAAAAATAATAATTTAGCCGAGGCGTTTATTCATTTATCAAATAGCAATTCACAAACACAACATGCATATAAAGATATTAAATATTAAAAACAGAAGGTAGCCTAATTGCAAAACAGAAACAATTGTTACAACTTGAACATGAAGTCTTCTAAATTAAACAAAATTTTTAGAAAAAATAAATGATGTATAAAGGAGGATTTAAATTAATGTAATGAATGAACACAATATAAACATTAACAAAAACACAGAAAACAGGGCAAAATCAAAATTCTTTTATAATTATATTTGTGCTATGCAAGATTGCTTGTATACATGAATGCATCTATCTATCTATCTGTTTGTCTTTGTGTATATATATATATATATATATATATATATATATATATATATATATATATA
>NC_068983.1:81093306-81095231 GCF_001194135.2 Octopus bimaculoides
ATATATGTACACACACACATACATATATATATATGTGTGTGTGCATGTGTCTGTATATATATATATATATATATATATATATATACTGTGTATATATATATACTGTGTATATGTGTGTGTGTATATTGCAGACACACACAACTTCATATAAAAATATATTCACATATCTACTTGCACACAGCGGGCTAACTTTTGCAGTTAGGTAAATCTGAATCACTCTTTACTACTAACATACAAATAGATGGACTGTCATTTGTAGTACATATAAACAAGGTCACCTACATGATAGCTACTTACAAGCAGATGGTCTACATCTACATCAATGTATAAAGATAGGAACAGGTGTGTATATATTTGTACAAGTATATATATATATATATATATATATATATATATATATACACACACACACATGCACATACATACATGAACATCTCAATCTGGGGTAAAACCCTGAGTAAGCTGTCACCTTTTAATATTGTAAGAATATCTATCCATTCTACCCACTAAATCAAGTTCTATATCAAGTATCACTTGCACTGTGAAGAATATATTTTTGATATATCATCTGCATCTTACTTTAATTGTGTGTATCTTAGGTAATTGTGTGTATGTATCAATCCCTATTGTCTTAAATAAGAGAAGGGTCTCTCATACACACTGAGTCAAAGAGAAGGATAGTAAATAGTCAAATGATGAGTTTCTTTTAGTTACCATGCAACAAATCCACTCACAAGGCTTTGGTCAGCCCAAAGCTTTAGTACAAGACATTGGCGTATGTGCCATGTAGAGGGGTTGAATCCAAAACTACTTCTCAACTATTTATGCCTATACATACACAGACACACACACACATACGTATATATACACACATACATATATATTTATTAATACATATATATATGCATATATATATATATATATATATATATATATATATATATATATATATATATATATATATATATATATATATACATACATACACATACACCTATATATATTTATTAATATATACATATGCATACATATATACATGTGTATATATAATATACATACATACAAATATATAAAGATATATACACACATACATGTATACGCACACACATGTATGTATATATATATATATATATATGTAACTTTGAGAGAGTAGGATCAGTTGATTATAGCAGCTTTAAGACTTGACAGGTGCTTAATTTTTTTTTTTATCATCAACAGAAAGATGAAAGGGCAAGTTGATTTTGGTGGGATTTGAACTTATGAAAATGTATGTACTAAAGAACAGTGAAGCATACTGTCCAGTACTCTAGTGATTTGGTTAGCAACTGCCCTCTTTCTCCCCCCCCCCTTCATAATAATAACAATAATAATGACAACAAGAATAATAAATATATAAATGGCAAGAATCATGTTACAGCATGGCATGAATTTGAAGAATAATAAAAAAAAATGTAATCAGAAATAGTATGATGGACAGTAAAGCTTCTTTTTCTTATATCATCATCATCATCTTTGACTTTTTACTAACCATAATTGGGTGCATATTTCATCATCCCTCCCCCTACATCTTATTACTCTTCCTTCATATTGATTTTTCAATATTTCAATAAGCATCTTTCACCCATATAAATAGTAGGATTCAAACTGCTTCCTTTTATTTACTCAGCTGTTCCTCCCGTTCTGTTTTACAGAATTTGGGGATGAGCAGGGTGTAAGGATCTTTTTTGCCTTCTCTTCCTTATCCTATCCACTTGATCTCCATTTCCAGTAATAAATAAACATGAACAAAAAAACGTCCAAACAACAAAAATACAAAAAAAAAAAAACAAAATAAAAAAAACAACTTAGCATAGATACAGACATCTGTATTACAATTTCCGATGAATCATTTGAAAAGTAAAAAAGAATTTTTATTATTATTATTA
>NC_068983.1:81095762-81110624 GCF_001194135.2 Octopus bimaculoides
TATTATTGTTTCATTTCCTTTTGACATAATAAATGCAACATTGAAAGCTATGCAATAACAATATGACCAGTAATAGCAATAACACATAAACAATATATCTATATATATATATATATATATATATATATATACATACACACATATTTATGCTGGGTATAATTAAATTAGAATGTTTTAAAAAGACTACAAATATAGTAATAAATACACCTGTCTTCAGAATCAAATAACCATACAAGATAAGGCACATGTATGGTGTGTGTGTGTGTGTGTGGAGACATATACATACATATATATGCATATATATGTATGTGCACTTATATATATGTATACACATGTATGCATACGCACACAGACTGAGTATATATATTTCTATCTATTTATCTATCTATATATATATACATATATATAGAAACATACATACATATATTTACACACATATATACATATATATATATATATTTCTACATACATACATACATATACACACAAATATACATATATATATACACATATATGCACATTAAGTCACACATACAGACACACACACACATGAAACAAGAATGCTTCATAGTTGCAGTCTCTATGGGTTTTTTGTGTGCGTGTGTGTGTGTGTGTGAGAGAGAGAGAGAGAGTGGTGTGCAATCAAAATACATATAGACTGCAACCATGAAGTACTGCTGAAAGTTTTGAAGTTAGTCATCATGCGTTGCATTAGAATAAAGTTTTCAGAATTTACATTTATATTTATTACTTTGTCAGTTCTTTTAGCAACTGTTTTTTAGGCTTTTTTCATAACCACGCACCCCAGCACACACACACATATATGTACAGAGTTCCACCTCAAATTTGCCATCTTCAACCTCAATGTCGTTAACGTCAACCTCAAATTCATCATTGTCAACTTAAATGTTGTCACTCTAGGATAGATCAAAATGTTTTTATAAAAAGTCACTGATACCAGTGATTATTTGATGCAGAATTGTAAAAGAATATAAACGTTAAATAGTTTTATAAAGGCTTACAAATTTTGTATTATATAAATTGTTGCATCTTACATAACCTTAAATATACATACATTTAGTACAAAAGACGTAAAACTACATACTGTACATATACAACAAGTCAAGGACAAAAATAAATAACATCAGTTATTTATTATTCCCATTTTTTAACTCTCTTAATCAAGCATAATCATCTTTGGTAATGAACAATGGTCTTGCGTTGATCAATATATTATGTAAATACATGTACAACACTAGGCTGACTTTATATATATACATGCATACATTTCACAGTGCTCAAGAGATTTTAACTTGAGCAGATAGAAGAGAAAATGTAAGGACAAGCAATTTAGGCAAGTTACTCCTCTACCTGCTCAAGTTCATATCTCTTGAGCACTACGAAGTGTATTCTATACAGAGAATACCGGTCTCTAATCTATAAACTTCATACATACATATGTACATATGTATGGTTGAGTAGATAGGGTGTTGTACTCTTGCTTGCAAGATTGTAGTTTCAGTTTCTGAACTGGGTGACGTGTTGTGTGACTTGAGCAAAAGACTTCATTGCACATTCCTCTGCAATCACGCTGACACCTGATGTGAGGTTTACTCTGCACCTGTTCAGGTGACATCAATTTAATGGAGAGAGTGAGCTAATGTACAGGATATCTATTTGATCACAATAAACAAAGCGTTTATATGGATTGTTCAGCAAGAAATTGCAAAACTGTCTTTCTCGTACCATAAGAGACTACCATCATGTGTATATGTGTGAGTGTGTGTGCATGCGTGTATGTGTATAAACAAATATCTGTTGATTCATCAGAAATTATAAATTTCAGGACTTAAAACAAATGTAGAGTATTCTTTAATACATTATAACTGAAAGGCTCCAATTTCCAGCACTCAGAGTCACTCATTTCTGACTGTTAGCTGCTAAACTGGGCCTGCTTTTCACTGATAGAATATATTTTTTGAAATATGAAACAAAAGGTTGAAGAAAACTCTTATCCATATATATCACACCAACACCCTCGCATCACACCACGCACACACTACAACTGACCAACTCCTTTCTCCCCTCCCCATTTTTACACTACATACGTCAAGATCACCAACATTCTGTCTCCCACACACACAGCCCCTCGTTCTTCAATCACCGTTCTTTCTCCCCCTTTTCTTAGCTCTCCTGAAAAAAAATTTCTAACTTCCGGTCAGCCATTACTATGATTAGCCATTACTATGATTGACCGTTGACTGGACACTATTCAATTTTTTTTTTCTCCGTGTTTTTCTCCTTGTCTCCGTATTCTTTCTGTTGAAGAGCGTAGCTCGAAACGTCAAAGACTTTCCGTATTCCCGAGCGTCATACTAATACATCCTTTTGTTATTTACACCACCTGTCCTCGTCTGTTGTTGTTTTTTCGTACATTCTCCCATATATATATATTTCCATGCACCTATAAATGTACACACACACATTTAACTATACATGCATGCATATCCATGCAGTGGTGCACCCATATACAAATGTTTGTCAGAGCCTGACAAATCATATACATATGTGTGTGTATGTGTGAGTGAAATTATGATAAAAAGAAGTTTATATCATTTGTTCCCTATGTATGTCTCACTGTTTTGGTTGTTTTCAACTTGTGCATTAGATGACCTAAGCACAAGTGGATGCTGTACCATGACAGATCATCAGGGGAACACAGTGTTGCATCATGTTACAGTGATCAAATATCTGAAATGGAACAGATGGTGAGACATTTTATAAGTATGCCAAGAGGGAAGCATATAGATAGCAAACAGGAGAGAGAGAGAGAGAGGGGGAGAGAGAGAGGGAGAGAGAGAGAGAAGACAGGATATAATTTTTTCCTTTCCTTTTTTCTTTAACCCATGCTAGCATGGGTTGCATGGTTTGACAGGACCCAATGGGCCCAAGGACTGCATCATGTTCCATTTTCTGTTTGGCATGGTTTCTATGGTTGGATGTCCTTCCTGACACCAACCACTTTACAGTGAGTACTGGGTGCTTTTTTTCATGCCACCAGCACTAGTGAGGTTGCCACGCATCTTTCAGGACTAGATCTTGAATAGGGAGAGTGAACTTTATGGTAAGAAAATGAGTAGAGAGGAGTAAAGTGTGAGAGAAAAGGGCTAGAGCAAGCAGGTTTCTTGCTGAAGAGGCACTAAATCACTACACATGCTGTAGAAGACAGGGAGGTGGGGAGCTGGAAATTGGTGATGAGGTGTTAGGATGAACCTTCAAAGTACAATATGGGTAGGAATGAGTAGGGTAGGGATGCCAGAAGTGGGAGGAGTTACAGATATCTAGTGCAGGACAGCAACATAGATATGATGATACAGGAAACAGGGGGATGGAATAGAGCAGACATGGGCGGCGTGTGTATGTGTGTGTGTGTGGTGGGGTGAGTAAACTGCAGGAGTGGATGGCGAAGAGAGAAAGGCAGGTACAGTGTATGAAGAAGATAGGACGTAAGGAGGTGGAGAGATAATTTGATGGCAAAGTGGACGGGTAGGGGTGATCAATAAAAAAAAGTATGATTGGAGATAAGGATTAATGGATGAACGACAGATAACAAGTGAAGTAGTTCTGGGAAGTAAGAAAAGTGGTATCAAGGAGGAACTGCAGTTGGGGAGTGATAGGTGGTGGATTATTTGAGGAGGAGAATTGGGTGCAGGGCCCAAATGTGCATATATACACAAACACAATCAGTTCTGTTAGAGCACAGCTATGCTAACTTGGGCAGGTCTTCTTGAGAACTACATATTGCTTGGCCATTTGTCACCTCCTCTACAAGGTTCAAGGTCTTGAAATCAGTCTTTACCACCTTGTCATATATCTTCTTGAGTTTCTCTCTTCCATGACTTCCATCAACTGTTAGTGATCAGTACTTCTTTATACAGCTGTCCTCATCCATACTTGTCACATGTTTATACCGGCACAGTCTTCTTTCTTGCACACTGCTTCTGGTTCCTCTTATGTCAACCACTTTTGTACAATGCCTTTCATGCACACTTACATTGCATATAAAATAGAGCATGCTTGCTCCACTTCTTACCAGTCTCTTCATATATATATTGCTTGTTTATATAGATATATAGACATATATAGCAGCAGTGTGAGTGAGGATTATGATGTTTACTAAGATATCAATAGTGTATGTGATGCTGCCTTTATGTAAATAATTTTTTATTGTCAAAGGACAAAACTGGAACCATTCTTCTTCAATTAATTTGTATGTTTTATCATAATTTACTCACAGATCATACATAGTCTGAATGACAAGGAAAGGTATTAGCTTCAGAAATGTTCACTTTCCATTACACACTTGCCACTATGCTGTTAGTAACTTCGCTGCTAACATTAATTATATTACAAAAATAACAAGAATGTTGGATTAAGAAATAAATTTTAGGGACAGTAGCCCAAAAGTATCTACTAACTGGGAGGCCACTGGAAATTAAGTGGAAAGTTATAGAAAATATTACTGAGTTTTACAGTAGCTACGAAGTTTTAACCAGGCTCTGTATAAATCTAGTGGGCCCCTAGAACAACTTCAGTTTGAGTCTCAAGTCGCCTATCAGAAATTTAACTGCACATGGTGTGTGAACAATATCACATTGAGTTTCAGCATGCAGAACAAGGTCACTTCCTTTCGATTGGTGGGATATTACATACATACAAACAAACAAACATACATAATACATACATACATACATGCATGCATGCATGCATACATACATACATGCATACATACTGCATTCACACTTACTTTACATATAAACAATGTCATGTGGGAAGTGTACTAATGTGTTTTATATCCAGATAAATTAAGTTACAAACAAAAACAAAATTAAAGTGATATATATAATATCAACTGGAGGTGCCAGGTTGGCATCAAGAAGATAGGAGATAAAAACACTTTCATATACATGCAGAATTAAGAAGACTTCCCTTAACCACACACACACACACACACACACACACACACACACACATGAATGCATACATAGAAAGACTCATGTTGTTGACACATTACTTCAGTTTTATCATATATAACATGTTTGTCACCTTAACCACACTTACAGTTGACCCTTTGGGTTTTTATTTGCACACAAAGTCTATTGCTTTTCCTAGTCTTTTTAGGACTTCATTTAATGAATTAAGATAAAGAATGAATGTATCCCACTTTAAGGGTTTCACAGCATCAGTGAACTTTTGGCCAGAGACTTCATTGTATCTCATAGCAATTTATTTCTTTATGTACAAAAAAATTATCTGTTCTGAAAGCATATCTCACTAGTTTTCAATATAACATGTAAATGCTATGAAGGTTCAGCTTCAAGCTACTGATTTACTTTTTCCAATGGGTTGCAACAGGATAAAATAAAAGAAATGTCAAAAGACATCAGGTTTTTTTATTTTTTTACCCTTTTACTTTGTTTATATTTTATATATATTAGTTTTGTTTTAAATGAATCTATCTAATTTTGTTTCAGAAACCATAGGAAACTAAGAAAGCACAAATGATATATTGTCTATAGTCTTTGAAATATCAAGAGTAGTGATAAAGTAATATATGTAAAAAAAAAATAAATATAGAAAAAAAAAGTGGATGACCTCCATTAAGCATAAAAGGTAACATTAAAATTCCATATGGAAATATTATGATTGTGATGTATTCTTAGGGTAATATCAAAATAGTGTGTGTGTGTGTGTGTGCGTGTGTATGACTGTATACATATCTACCCACATAAATATATTTATAGTAATATATAAATGCATATGTGTTTATTTGTGTGTATGTGTATACATATATACATATGAATACGTTACACAGACACACACACACATATATATATGCATGCATATATATACATAAATATAAATGCACTGCATACATACATATATAAATGTATGTATGTGTGTGTGTGTGTGTGTGTATCATCATCATTTTAATGGCCATTTTTTTATGCTTGTATGGATTGAATAGAGTTCAATGGAGCAGATTTTCTACAGCTGAATGCCCTTCCTATCATCAACCCACTCTTGTTTCCAAGTTAGGTAATACTTCTCCATGGCCAGACATGATTTCGCAAAATATTAGAAATGTGAGTGACACATGACGTCAAGAGGAGACACAATCAGAAATATGTGTGTGTGTGTGTACATGTGTAAGTGTTTATATAGTCACAGATTGAAAATTTCACTTCCCAAATAAATGGTTTCAGGTTTAGTTCCACAGCACAACATCTTGAGCAAGTGTCTTCTACTATTAAAAGATACCACGAATATTCAATTCAGGATTGCAGAAGTTGTGTGCATGACTGTGGATATTTCGGTGATTTTTATGAGTAGAATAACCTCAGATACAAGCATCCATATCTATCAATATCTCTACGCTTTCCATGCTGGCATGGGCTGGATGGTTTGACTGAGGGCTGGCGAGTCAGAAGGCTGCACCAGTTTCCAATCTGATCTGGCAGAAATTATGATGTTGTTAAACACCGAGAATAACTGTTATCCATTGATGAAATGATTCATGACAATCAGCCAGACTGTTTCACCACAGCTTATGAAATAAATGAGCAATGTTTCTCATTTGTTTATTTGATAGGCTGCACTCAGGGAAAACAATCTAACCAGATGTAATAGACATGTTCATCACCACCAACATCATCATCATCATATAATCTCCTTATTCCATGATGGCACGTGTGTACATGCATGTTGTGTGTATGAATATGTATACGCAGATGTACATATGTATGTTACATGAACACACATTTTTTTAGTATGTCACATCTTCAGTGAGTTGACTTATCATAGAAACAGCGATGACTGGATTTTTTGATGGTGCATATATGCATACTTAATTATGAATATATGCAAAGAATATACACTATACAATTTTACCAATGTGTTCATACACATGCATGCAAATGTACATACCACACACACACACACACACACACACACACACACACACTCAAATATGTTTTTGTGTACATTTATTATTGTTACTATAACAACTGGGTTTTTCTCATTTATGCTGCCATGAATTACGTATACACATGGAGAACACATACATATATACAAGTGCCTCTCTATCCAGAACCTAGTTAATACTCTGTCGGTGTTAGTGATAGGTGTCTATTATTGCATCTGCAATGTAGGAAAAGAAAGAAAGGAAAAGAGAGAGAGAGAAAGAAGTTAGGAACAAGTGTTGAGCATGTAATACTGATTATACTGGGTGATGGTGTTTTGAGTAAGAAAATGTTGGAGAGAGAGGCTGAGTATGTAAACAAGACAAAATATTTAAAGCAAATTTAAACATAGTTGTTACTCAGATCTGATAATGCAGGATTGTGGTGAATAGAAATATGTTGTTTATACATCTAATACAACTGACACTTGCATTGAAAGTTGAAAATGAAAATGATGATGAGTTCTTATACAGATAATTAGAAAGAATAATTATTGTGGTTTTTCCAGGTATAGTGAAAGATATTTCCTGACAAGTTTAATTTGCACAGAAATCTCTATAAGGAGACAGATTCCATTCACAAAGATGAGAAAAAGAATAAATAAATAAATAAAAGCTTAGTTAATTTTAAATAACTAAACTTGAATATATTTTTTGAATATTATATATTTTTTTTATTTCATGTATGTACAAGAAATTTCAAGTGAATACAAGAAATTTCAGGTAGATACAAGGAATATCTCAGATTCACTGAAGAAAAAAAGAAAAGAAAAAACAAAAAAATGATGACCACATACACACACAGAAACACCACAGCATCAAACAAAGAAGGCATTTCTATCCAAGCTGACACATTTTTCTTGCTAAATTGAATGGTGCCAGATAAAAAGAGTACCAATTACAAAGTGTTTAGGTGCCAGCAGTGCTGATAATAATAATAATAATAATAATAATAATAATAATAATAATAATAATAATAATGATGATGATAATAATAATAATACTGGTGGTAGTAATAGCAGAGGTGGAGTTTACTTACTGTATTTAGGCTATTTTCAGTTAGACCTGTCTTGATGAAAGTGAACCTTGAGTGATTCTCTGATAAATGCTTTTTGTTCTTCAGATTTAATCGATAAGAAAAAGAAATTTAAAGCCTTCGCTTTCTTTGAAAAGCCATTTCCCTTAAGAATACTCATATTTTTTTCCTCCCTTTTTCTTTCATACTACTACTACTACTACTACTACTACTACTACTACTACTACTGCTGCTACTACTACTACTACTACTATTACTACTACTACTACTACTACTACTACTACTACTAGCAATAACAACAGTGTCAGATAGCTACTAGTATCAGTAGTACTAAAGTTCAAGAATGCTGAAATATTTATTATTTGTTTTGAAAAATATGTAATTGAAAAACTATACACAGTATTGAATAAGGAACAAAAAAAAAAAGAAAGCCGAAATATTTAAAAACAAAATGAAAGCAATAAAAGATCTATGAAAGAAATAAGAAGGAAAGAAAAGTAAAAAGACTCAGGAAGCAAATGAAATTAGACCTACATTTATGTTTAAGGAATTTTTGTCCCAATTGTTGTAAATAGATTGTGAGTGATGTCTTGGTGTGGTGTTGGTGAGTATAAAAGAGATGTTTTTCTATCACCAACCTCAGAATAGATTGAACTAATAAACATAAAACAATAATAGTGGTGATAAAGAAAACAACAATAATAGCAAAAAAAAAAGAAAGAAAAGAAAATGAAAAAAAAATAACAAACCCAAGAAGTCAACCTAGTTATTTGGGCAAATGTTTCATTCTTTTATTAAGAGACTGTATTGTCTAACTGGATCCTTTCAACCAAAAATTTGGAAGCAAATTACAGCAGCAAATTTTGATTAAAAGAAAATAAATAAAGTCTAGCTAAAATATAAATAAAGTGAAACAAAATAAAAATAAATGAGACTGTGTTATTAAAGATGGCAGTACATATTCTTAAATTGGAACTGAACGTTCTACATCACAGCTTTAACTGGATAACTTGCTGGCAAACAACTGAAGAGTAGTCATGGTATATTCAGACTGGAGTTGATACTGTTTAACCCCAGGTCAACTCTGTTTGAGTAGAATGTTAACCAAAGGGTTTTCAGCCATAAAAATCTCACCATTTTTTTTTTATATTTGAATTTCAGGGGAATACATTGTTTTCAATATCTTATATAAAAATAAAAGAAATTGGAAACAATGTATTTCTCTGAAATTCAGTTATAAAAAGGTAGGGTTCAATCTGAAGGAGATTTGGCTACTGTTTTTAGCAGTTTGAGTGACCTACTTGGTTTGTGATTTTGGGGAGCTTTCCGTATTGTCTCAAGACCATGTAGAGCATTACGGAGGCATGTGGCTTAGTGGTTAGGGTGTTGGACTCATGATGGTAAGATTGTGGTTTCGATTCCTAGACTGGACGACACATATTTTTGAGCAAAATATTTCATTCTACATTGCTCCAGTCCATTCAGCTGGCAAAAATGAGTAACCCTGTGATGGACTGGCGTCCTATCCAAGTGGAGAATTTATATGGGAAACCGACCCTTATGAGTCAGTATGACTTGAGAAGGTAACTCTACTTATGTAGAGCATTTCTCATGTGGACTGTGGTAGTAATAGGCTCATAATGCATCAAGGACTAGATTACCTAATATGTTCTTCTTTTCTAAGATGGCAGGGTAAGATGTGAGGGAAATTTGACTGCCATTTCTAACTGGTTAAGTGACTCATAGAGGCCTCCAGATAGGCTTGTAAATAAAGGTGAATAAGATATGGTAGAGTACAACGATCAGATTCGTGACAAACAATGACTAAAATGATGTCGCTGATGATAAAGAATAATTACTATTGTTAGGATTGGAAGAATTGCCGAAGTAGAGGACAAAACACCTTGTGGTATTTTATCATGTTTCTCTACAATCTACATTTAAGTCCTGGGTCAACTTTACCTCTCATTCCTCCTGTTTTCACAATAACTACCAGAGACAAAATAGTCAATTGTTCTCTCCCTCAAAATTTCTGGTCATATGTCAACATTGCAAATCATTGTTGCTGCTATTGCTGTAACAACAACAACAATATAGCTGTATAAAAGAATCATCTTTGTAACTCAGTTTTGATTCCCAGTTTGAGAGAAAGGAAATAAGTTTGATCACTGCCAATCTCACTGTTTTTGAGTCTATAAGAAATTGTAACAATTTGGTAGAAGTGATTGTTATGGTTGATCAGCTGAAGGTCATCTACAAAACTATGCCTATTATCAGAAGTGGTCTAGCTGCAACCATCCTGCCTTTTATTCAGACATTGTGTATCCAGGATTATATCCTCCACTGTGTCCTTCCTGTTCTTCTAAGACAATAAGAAGTTATTTGAGGGTGATTTGGTCACTGTTTCTGGTAGGTTAGTAGTTTAAAATATTGCATAATTGTTCTCTTGTTAGCAATGGTGAAAGGTGGAAATAGACTAAGCTAGTTGTTGCGGATAACTTTTAGAGGTTTACTGAAATAAGTCAAAATTAGACAAAGTAGAAAGTGGAAATAGAAAAGTAAAAGATAAATTAGGAATAGAAAGAACAAATGGAAAAACTGAAGTGAAAGAATAAAGTAGAAATGTCCAGTAAAAAGGAATTAAATGGAGAGGAATAGAGAAAATGAACTGGAAGAGACTTGTTTCTTCTATTTGGTATTTACACTCAAATGAGTTGTGCTTGATTAATTGTATATATACCTTTTATGAAATATATACAACTTCATGGATACATCATATTTCTCTTAGCTTTGACATTAATGTAATAAATCCAAGATTCAAATCCTTCTCTTAAAAAGGATTATAAAGAGAGCTCATGTGATTTACATATTTCTCTCTGTCATGCACACACATAGAAACAGTAGCAAAGGGACAAAGTAATGGCCAGTCTCATTCTAACACCCAACACTGTTTTATTCATTCCCATCTGGGTTAGTTGAAATAAAAACGATGATTAAATCAAGATTTGAACACATAGCAAATATATTTGGTTATTATGATCATACCAATATTATTCCAAGCTTTAGCCAAATTTTATTTATATGGAAATTCAAAATAAAACAAGAACAAGAAGAGGGGAAAAAAAAAACATGAATGAAAATAAGCAAATCTAATGTTCTTTTGAACAAGATAGTATTAGAAAAAGAAACAACAATGTATGCAAGAAGAAAGCGGCTTAGCTTATTAGTCATTCTAGTTCTGAATTATACTAAAGGTATTGATTTTCCTGTTGAAACAACAACAAGATGAACAAATTATTACAAATGTAAAACATAAATAATTGAAATGCAAGAAATATATGAAAACGCAACATTAATTTTGTAGCTGCTACATGTATCCTCCCCCTTTCATAAATACAGACAGGTTCATTTTCTTTTTCTGTTACTGTTTCACTAATCCCTGAGATTGGTTTGATCTAAGGCTTTAATTAGTGGAACCTCATCATTCATGAGATTCAAACCATTCTTTTAGTGCAGAGAAAACCTAGAGGCAAGGGTATGTTACTTCATTAGCACTGGTCACAATGGCTGTATACAAAAATAAAGAGAAAGAACAAAGTACTAGGAAGAAGAGATGGGGAAGGAGAAGGAGGAGGAGGAGACAGAGAAGGAGGAACAGAAAGAGAAGAATAAAGCAAAAAAATAAAAATAAGGAAACAAAAATGTGAAAAATAAAGACATCTGGCAAGTTCAATTAGCTGAACACAACAAGTAGATTGTTGGGCCTATATTTTAACACACAACACAGATATAGGAGAGAGTAGAAGTGGATGAGAAGTAGTAGATAGCTATGGGATGATCCATCACTGATTATATAAGGATGCTAAAATTAGTACTGACAAAGCCTTGTGGTTAAACCATGCTCAATGGTATAACACAGCAAAGAATACAGTGCAATGGTGGTGATGATGATGATGGTGGTGGTGGTGGTGAAAGGGAAGAGGTGATAAGAATAAAAGGTCTTGGGATGGGCAGATGTGATGATGGAGAGAATAGTGTGTAGATGGAAGGAGGAGAATAGAAGGTGGAGCTGACATTAAAGAGAGTACAGTATATAAAAGGAAAAGATAATTTAGAATGGAGAAAGGAAGAATGGAAATGGAAAGCAGACAGAGAAATAGCACAAGAATTCAGAAAGAAAGGAGTTGCTAAAGAAGAAACTTAAGCTGAAGAACTGGGGCAAATTTATGCTATTAACAATGAAGATGGCAATGATGATGATGATGTCAAAGAAGAAAAATACAAAAGAGATAAATCTGATGAAATCAAATGCAATAGACAATAATTATTAGTTTTAAGTCAGCTGTTGTTAAGATTAAAGGTATTCCAACTATGACTAGCTTGTCTTGTTCTTTTTTCCTTTGAGACATTGTGTACCTTGGACTACGCAGTTCAATGTCTCCTTCCTATTTTAAATTCAATTGTGAGATTTGAAGGGGATTTTGCACCAATATGGCAGATTGAGTAAATATGAAGAGACATTCTTGTTGGTTCATTCATTTACTGCTGCATGGCTTTGGCTAAACAAGGGTAGGATTCATTTCTACTTGTGTGAGAACTAAAGTAGAAAAATCTTTCTATTAAATCGTTTCATTATCTATTTATCCAATTACTTAAATAACATATATTTGAAGAATGGCTTTATTAATCATAGTAATCAGAAATTGTTTTCAGTTTGAACTGTTTTGCTTTCCCACTAACCATTTTTGTTATTGCACAATTAACAAACTGTGATACTAATATAGTATCACAATATAAATTTAGTGAGAATGCAATTGTCTGTCATATAAAAATAGCTTTGTGAGTTTGCATGATGTTAAAGAATTTGGCATGACACTAACAAATTACACTATTATTGAATTCTTCTGACCAAGAATAAGCCAACTTTATAAGGAAGAAACAAAAGCAAAGGCAACATGAACAGAATTTCAATACTGAACCAAAAAGGATGAAACTAAAACTGTTAGATATTTTGTTTCAATCACCATTACCTGAGCCACCTCACTTGAATATATAACACAATAATGCTGATGATTTTGACTAACATGGTTTGCACTATAGAATATTCCTGTCAATAATTTCAAAATCTACTCAAAAGATCAAAAAAACAACAACAGTATTTAATGCAAAGTTTTCATAACAGAGCCAAAATTGGACTATTCAAATATGATCAGTTAAATACTAAACAAGTATTAAGCAGCAGAAAAGAAAAATAGATTTCTTTTTTTGTCTACTCAGGTTGCCATGTCTAATTGGGGTAGAATATTTCATTCACTTTTAAATGAATCAATTTTTAAATTCAAATCTTGGTTCTTTTGAATCAAGCTTTGTTTATATAGGTGTTCTGTGGACTTAGTTGTAGGTTCTCAAGAAAGTTACTATCAAACTCTACTGAAATAAAATACTGAATGAAAAATAAATGAATAGATAGAATATTTGATTAAATCTCTGATAATTGATGTCACAAATTGCAACTGACAGTTGGTAACTAAATTTAGGAGTTTATCTTTAAGTTCTATCGGAATGTTCTAAGTGAATGTTTTTAAATTCATTCTCCTGCAGTTCCCTTCCCTCGAAGGTTATAATTCAGCTCTTACGAAACTTTTGTAGAGTATAAAGGCAGTTACTCTTTACTTTTAGCAGGTCATAATGTTTAAATCCCTTTTATTTATTTCTTATAATAGTCTCTGGGTAGGAGGAATGCTGAGGAAAGGTGTACATATAAAACCTCATCAGTTGGAGACAAAAAAAACATTATAATGGATTAAGGATTGCTGTAAATGTTCTCCTCCTCTTTATCATCATCATCATCAACAAAAACATCTTTATCATCAATGATTGTGACAAAATGATAGTGTAATAGTTAGAGATGCCATTAGAATGATGTTATAAATATCTTCTACTGGAAAATATTCTTCTTAGGTGTTATCTACCAAGCAGTATCTCATGTACACTAGTAGCAGTAAATTATATATATATATATATACATTAAATGAAGAACAAAAGTATACCATTCTATCTAAATTAAACAGCTATATAAAATTGTATATCTGAATCTTGTAAGCATTAAGCTCAGCCTCTGTATAATGTAAACAGTTATTGGATCCAAATGTTAATGGTGGGCTGGCAGAATTAGCTAAACATAAAATCCGGCCAATTCTATACTGAACAACATTATTCCAGTCCTGAAAACCCCACCCATTTCTCTGTTTCCCTCCTTTATGCATTCTTTATTGCTTGCTTCATAACCTCTGCAACAACATATAAGGAATACTACAGCAAGCTGGCCTTTGGGCTGGTTGGTCAATGTCAGCTCTCCAATGTTACAGCTGACCAGTATTACTTCCAATCAAAACACTACTGCCTTTTGCATATTAGGCTGCCATCAGGTCTTACTGACCAGTATTTTATTGATCTTCCTCCCTTCCTCTGAAATATGGCCATGCTCTAATCTTGTTATGGATGACAGTAATGCAAAGCTTTCAGGAGTTCAACATAATTTACTGGAGATTATGCTCATATAAGAGATTGATAAACTACATGTACATGGTTGATTAAACATTGTATATAAGAAATATTACAGCTGAAACTTTTACAAAGCATATGGATACACTGGTTCTAATAGTACATGCATTACTGAAAATATGGGTGGAAATATAGTGAGTGATAAGCATAAACAATATAACAAAACAACTCATATGTATAAATATGCATGCATACACATGTATGTGTGAGTGTATATATATATATATATATATATATATAT
>NC_068983.1:81112176-81113399 GCF_001194135.2 Octopus bimaculoides
TACATGTATGTGAGCATATATATACATATACATATATATATATATATATATATACATATACATATAACAGAGTAAGCACATAAATGTGAAACAAGGTAGAAAAATAGTACTTGAATACCGGAGATAGAGTGATATGCTTTATTAATAAAGCTGCAAAAACATCACCAAAACTGTGAGTCAGATAGTTTTGATTTAGAATATATATATATAAGGCGAGCTGACAGAAATGTTAGCACGCTGGGCAAAATGCTTAGCGACATTTCAGCTGTCTTTACGTTCTGAGTTCAAATTCTGCCAAGGTCGACTTTGACTTTCATTCTTTTGGGGTCAATAAATTAAGCACCAGTTGTGTACTGGGGTTGATCTAATTGACTGGCCCCCTCCCCCAAAATTTTAGGCCTTGTTCCTAGAGTAGAAAAGAATATATATATATATACATGCATAAACACTCACATATATATGTATATGTGGTTGCAAGATATGCATATACATAAATGTGTGGTTGTGTGGTGAGAAGCTTGCTTCCTAACCACATGGTTTCAGGTTCAGTCCCTCTACATGGTAAACTTGGGCAAGTGTCCTATAGTATAGACCTGAGCCAACCAAAGTTAGTAGATATAATAGTCAGAAACTGAAAGAAGTCCATTGTATGTATGTGTGTGTGTGTGTCTATCTGTCTATCTATCTATCTATTTATCTATGCCTATCTGCATGTGTATATGAGTTACTGTCTCTTTGCACAGGCAATGTGTAACAGTTGTAAACGAGTGTTACCATCATGCAAAGAATGCTCTTTCTAATTTTCCATGAAAACATGTCTGGTCATGTGGATGTATTACCTTATGTGGAAACCAGTGTGGGTCAGGAAGGGCATCCAGCCATAGAATATCCACTTTAACAAATATGTCCATATTTCCAGCTCATGTAGGTATGGAAAATTGGACATTAACACACTGATGAAGATGATGATGATACACATACACACACACACACACACACACACACCACAAATATAGTAGGCTTTCTTTCACTCTATCCATATATGGTACAATGTTTATATCCCTCAAAATAACAAGTCACTAACGACTTCTAGTGAGTCATCTGAATAATTCATGACTTCATGATCATCTAATATCAACACTTATTCCAGCTTCATTGTCTGTCTGTCTGTCTATCTATATAGACAAATAGATATGCGCATCTATATATATATATATATATAT
>NC_068983.1:81113617-81119558 GCF_001194135.2 Octopus bimaculoides
GACATCCAATATGCTAGAAAGAGGTCATCAGCGACCCAACCACAAAGAAAAATAATGTTCTCCAGAAAAAAATTTTGCAAAACACCAGAACAAGACAAAATAAGAAATATACAGAATAAAGAATTGTATTTTTCTTTGTGGTTGGGTCATTGATGACTTCTTTCTAGCATATTGGATGTCCACTTAGTGGTCATCCCTTCTTATACAAACACACACACACACACACACACACACACACACACAGATATATATATATATATATATATGCATGCACACGCACACACACAGACACACACATATATACACACACACACACATGTATATACATATATAGATAGGTGGCAGTTTGAGCAAGTGTCTTCTGCTATAACTCTAGTTTGACCAATGCATTGTGGATAAATGTGATTGATGGGAAATATACAAAACTCAGTACATATATTGTATATATCATTATATGTGTGTGTGTGTCTGTATGTGTGTGTTGATATTTTGCTGGTTGCCGTTTGAACAAAGTGAATGATGTTGACATGATTATGACCAATATCTGTATGCTTTTCAAGACCTGTGGAATATAAAAATTCCTTACTTAGGAAGCAGAGTTGAGGGTTTATGATATGAAGAGTGTCCGGCCATTAGAATCTCAAATAACTCTCTATCTTGTTCATGTTAGCATGAAAGAACAGACGTTAAGGAAATTATTGATACTACTCATGCTGCTGTAGCCTTTGGGTTATGCCCCTAAATAAGGCACATAACTCTGCTTGCTCCAGTTTGCCTGACTGACAAGTTTCAATGTATGTTTAAGTTAGGTGGTTAGTGGTAGAAAGATCAACCAGCTGCAAAAAACATTTGCTTACTAATGAAAAAAACAAAACAAGACAAAAAACAAAAAAAAAAAACACAAAAAAACAAACAAACAAAAAAACTAAAAACAAAACCAACTCCACACTTGCAAGCATGAAAAATGGGTGTACACATACACATTTCTCTTTTATATCTTTATATCTGGTTTTCTCATTCCTCTGTAGCTTCTACTTATTAAAATTTCAGTCATGCTGAATCACACTTCTGACACTTATAACTGTTCATTTTGCATACTTCGAGCTATGTGTATGTGCATGTGTATGTGCATGTGTGTGTGTGTGTGTGTGTATAAAATATATAATATATATATGTACGTATGCCTATACACACTCACACCTACACACATGCATGTATGTGCACAAGCAAGCACAGACTCAAATTAGTAGAAGTAGGTGGTATAAATCAGATTTTATATTGCTTGTATTTGATGATCTGTTGAGTACAGGTGTTAAATAGCCTGAGTTTCCCTAGTTGTTTAAATATGTTCCAGATCACTGAAGTTAAATAATTTAATACTATTTTCATCAGAAAAAAAAAGATAATAAAATTTAAAAATCCGAAATAATTTGTTTATAAAAGTTGAACTTGAAATAGATAAAGCTACAAACAAGTGTACAGACATTAGGTTAAAGAACCCTTTAGATAGTAAAAGTCAAAGACCTTCAATCTTTTCTGTCCAAGGAGTTTTAACCGAATCTTCAATCTCATATTTGCATGCTATTGTTTGTAGCATTATCTGTAACTGTTTAAAACATGAGTTATTTCATGTTTTCTTGAAGTTTCTAAATTCTTATGATGTAAGAAAAAGAAAAAACACAAAGAAAAATATACAGTTCTATATTCAAGAGATGAGGAATTATGTACATTATTTACATTTGACGGATATTTGTCACCATCTTGTTTGTTGTTAACACAATGTTTTGGCTAATATCCCCTCCAGCCTTCATCAGGTGTCTTGGAGAAATTTCTAACCTGGGTTCTCATTCCTAAGGTATTTTTCGATGTTATTATTATTATTATTATTGTTCGGGTTACTGCCTGGAATCAAACTTAGAATCTTGGGGTTAGTAGCCTGCACTCTTAACCCCAAGATTTCGAGTTTGAGTCCAAGCAGTGACCTGAATAATAATAATAATAATAATAATAATAATAATAATAGTCATAATAATAATAATAATAATAATAATAATAATGATAATAATAATAATAACAACAACAATAGCATCGAAAAATACCTTAGGAACAAGAACCCAGGTTTGAAATTTCCCCAAGACAGCTGATGAAGGCTGGAGGATATATCAGCTGAAATGTTGTGTTAACAACAAATAAGATGAGGACAAATATCCGTCAAATATAAATAACGTAAATAAAGAAAAATATCCTGTTCCAAATAGTAGAACTGAAATTGCTAGATATCCAACTTGTGTTTATTTAAGTGTCAGGGAGGGGAAAAGTTTAAAAAGAAATAAAAGATTAAAGTATATAATTCTTTCAATAAATATGAACTGGGATATAGAAACAGCAGTTGGAACAGGGAATAAATACAGAGAAAACGAAAGCTGTTGGTGTTGTTTTTCTCACTGATACACTTTCATTTCATGCACAATATCACATATATTTTTAGTCACCTCCAGCAGAGCCTTGCTTTAGCAATGAGTTCCCTTTTCATACAAAAGTGTATTTAAAAAAAAAACGAAAAAAAAGGGTTACAAGCCTACACCAAGAATCTAGAAGAGTGTCACAGAGGGGGAAAAAATGCACACACAGGATGTCAATTTGGAGTCTAAACAGTTAAAGAAGATCAATAGACAGTTGAAACATAGACTTAAGGGATGATATGATGGAAAATGTTACAAGAAAAAAAAAGAAAAAAAAGGGTGGAGGCAAAAATGATCACTTCAAAGGAAGAATAAAGAAAAGACCACATGTGAGTAAATTCATTTCATAACAAACAACTGTCGTGTATGTATGAATGTATGTATACGAAGATTGCTTCAAACATCTTCACATGCATACATACTAAGAATTTGTACATATCCAAGCATAGAACTATATACATATGTGTGTTTGTGTATGTACTCAGATGCATGTAAGTTTCCAATTATATATTTACACAGTCACTCCCATACGTATACACATGTGTCTATTTACAGCTTTGCTTTCTTTCAGCTGTATTCCAGTTAGAGTAGGTAATGATATCCTTTACCAGCTATCAATACAATTGCCTAAATCCAAATCATTAGTAAGGATTACAGCTGGTATTATTACAACAGGCCTAACTTCAAAACTAATTTATCAGTATATTGTGCTTTTCTGTTCATATATTTGTATTTTCATCTGTCGTTTTGATACAGCAGTTGACTGGATTTCAAACTGAATTTCTGACACAAATTTATAAACTCAGTTTTATAACAATGCAGAGAGGCTTACATAAGGATACGTTCTTGTTTTTCTTTAAAGGAATGTATCATCATCATCATAAAAAAATGATACAAATTACTGTGTTCAAAATAACATTCTTAAGATGTTTCTAACAGAATAGAAACAGAAGAAGATATGATAATGCCTTCTTATAACAGGAAGCAAGGTCAACCACATAAAAAAGAGGTACCCTATCATATCATATTGATGTACCTATCCCAATAATCTCCTTACTTCTGTTCCACCTCACTCCCTAGACTGCTGTAGTAGACACTTTGCTTCAACTTTTCTTTCCTACCCCCAGATTTTTTCTTGGCCCTGGAACTCTCTGTATAATTTTTGTCTGTGCAGTAAGAGGTTTGCTTCTCAAGGACATGGTTCTAGGTTCAGTCCCACTGCGTGACACCTTGGGCAGTTGTCTTCTACTGTAACCTCGGACCAGCCAAAGCTTTGAGAGTGGATATCATAAACAGAAACTGTAAGAAGCCTGTTATCTATCTATCTATCTATCTATCTATCTATCTATCTATCTATCTATCTATCTGTCTATCTATATCTATACGTGTGCACATGCATATGTGTGTGTGTGTCTTTGTGTATGTGTTTGAGTCTCTGTGACTTAATGGTTTGGCAAACGAGACTGACAGAATAAGTACCAAGCTTCAAATATAAGTACTGGGGATGATTTGTTCAACTAAATCCTTCAAGGTGGTGCCCCAGCATGGCCACAACCTAATTACTAAAACAAGTAAGAGATAAGAAGAAAAAAAAAAGCCTTCAGTTTGCAGAAGGTCACAGTGAAAATCAATTTAAATGATTTCCCCAAGCCATCTCTGTCCTGGCTGTTGGACTAACAAAGCTCACAGACATTTTAGTCTGTGTGTGATAGATAGATAGATAGAGAGAGAGAGAGAGAGAGAGAGAGAGAGAGAGAGAGAGAGAGAGAGAGAGAGAGAGAGAGAGAGAGAGAGAGAGAGACTCAAGAACACAAAAATAAAGTAAGAAGATTATGTTTTACTGAGGACCAAACAAAATACAATGAAGAACCTGGTCAGATTTCATGTACACGCACGCGTGCGTGTGTGTAAACATGAAACTCTTCTGTAACTCTTAAATATCTCAAACTCCAAATAAGAAAAGTTTTTCTGATTCTGTTCTCATTGTATGAATGAAACATATTCTTGCACTGGATGTCATAAGTCAATATAAGGCACCTCAGTGTCTTAAAAGTGGTACCAGAGTATGGAAAAGAGCAAGTATAATAACAATGATAAACAAATAGATAAATAGATAGATAGATAGATAGATAGATAGATAGTTAGACAGATAGAAAGAGAGAGTGGGTGTGTGGGTGGAATGATAACTGAATGGAAATTGTGAAAATTTGAGTAATAGTTGGAAGATATTGACCAAACTAAGAATAACTACAAATATGGACAACTTAATGGGTCATGACATGTACAAAGACAGATCTATATTATTAAGGAATGTTAGAGTTTGAAAGCCATGATGTTTAAATATCTTGGGAGTAAATTACAGCCTAAAGCACACATGATCAAATACACAAAGTGTATTTGTTGAAGTTTCTAAATACGCCATACCATAAAAATTCTTGATACATATCTGCACTGAAAATGTGTAAAATGTGATATATAATATATTCTATTTTTTTTTTATATATATAGAACATATATGTATGTATAAATATATAATACTTTGTACTATAGGTACAAGGCCTGAAGATGTTGGGGAGGGGTCTAGTTGATTATACTGACCTCAGTACCCGACTGGTAATTATTTTATCAATCCTGAAAGGATGAAAGGCAAAGTTGACCTTGGTAGAATTTGAACTCAGAATGTAAAGTTGCAAGAAATGCAAATAAGCATTTTGTCCAGAGTGCTAACGATTCACCCACTTTGCTACCTTACATGTATGTGTAAATGTATAATGAAATTAAATATGCACACACATATCATACACGCATAAATATACATTCATATACATGAATTTATCTACACACACACACACACACATGCATATGCATTATATTCCAGAACTGTACTTGTTTAGCAAATAATTTCATATATGGAATTCTGTCAGTGACCGTTTCATAAAAGTACGATAAAATATTTTGACACTTCACAGGAAACAGTATTAGGAAATGTTATAATCAATATTATTAAGAAATAAATGAAAAATGAATATAAAAGTTTTCTAATATGACTGTCTCATTAAGTAGTAACACACACATATTCCTTTTTACATGTTTCCTCCTTGCTAGTATGAGTTAGATGAATATATTATATGTATGTACACATATACATATGAAAGCATGCGCACACACACACACAACATACATATAAAAATACTATATTATTTAGTCTACTGATAATGAGTTGCCCTAGTAAAATATACTAGTTATGAAATAGTAATGTAAATACAAGCTACACCAGTGATTCAATATCTCAAAATAATATATATGTGCTCACACAAACACGTGGATGTGTGTGTGTGTAAATATACATATATACACACATATACATATGCATATACGTACATACACAAAGATACCTATATATATGTGTGATACCCATATATATATATAAAGATACCTATATATATATATATATATACCTATATTATATACATGTGTGT
>NC_068983.1:81119702-81122529 GCF_001194135.2 Octopus bimaculoides
TATATATATATATATATATAAAAAGATACCTATATATATATATATATATACCTATATTATATACATGTGTGTGTGCGCGCGTGTGTGTACATGTACAGTAATCTCAGCTGATATCTCTGTGTTATTTGAATTTCATGTTTCTGATCATCAAACTGCATATGATGCACCTCACACAAACACACACATTTACACCCCTCTTATATATATATGTGTATACAGATACCTACACACATGCATACACACATGGTAACTGTTGTCCATTGAATTCGATGGTGTCTATCGAAGTGTGAACATCTTCAACTGTACACCTTTTAATGCCTGCACTCTTTAGGAGGATCAGCAGCAACAGAGACTACAGCCATGAGGGTGACCAGAGAATTACAACTGCAACTGTCTATGAGACATTTCTTTAAGCCCTCATGAGTGAAGAAATTTAAGAAGTAAGCATTGCAGACACATGTGATACTGTGGATACCACAATGGCAATGCCACCTCTTGAGATCCAAGGTCCATAATCTACATCACAGAAGACAGCTTTGGAATGAAGGTTCATAGTATTGTTGAGAAAGTGCATTTCCCAGGACCACTATCTTTATTGTGAAGAAGATAGATCCAGTGGTAGGAGTAATACATCACAAATGGTATCTCCTCCCTGCTGCAGGGGCCTGATAGAAATCCAGTTTGTTGGAAACCCCCTTAAAGCGGAATACTACAAGTTTTTCTCCTCTGTGTGTACTTTCCTAGCCTTTGTCTTCTTGGACTCAACTACAAGGTAGCAGAGCAGTGCAAGGTGGATCACTACTGCTACAGATTAGGACATGTGTAACGACTCATCTCTGAGACAGATGTTTTGACAAGTACTAAGGTGTTTATCTTTTTTCTAAAATGCATGTGTGTCTGTCTGTCTATTTAGATGGTGAATAAGTGAGCACTGGTGTGTGTGTGTGTGTGTGTGTGTGTGTGTGAGTGTGCATGCTCGCTTATTCACCATCTTGAGTATTTCTGTCCTGTGCACATATATAGACAAATGAAAGCATAAAACACACACACACATGCACACACACACATACACACACATAGACATACATATACACACACACAGACACATCTCTTTATACGGAGAAAACACTTTGGGTTGTACATTCCCCAGTATCACTATCTTCACAATGAAGGAAATATATCCAGTGACAAGGATGACCCAAGACAACTGGCACCTACCCCCTGCTGCAAGGGGCTGATGGAAATCGCTATTTTGAAGACCACTTTAGGCTGACCAGCATAGCTTATTTTTTTTCTTTGGGTGTACTCCCCAAGATGCACCCAGAAAGAAGTCATGTAGTGAAGATAGTTTGCTACCCAACCACCACAGTTAAAAAGCTCTATTTACTTCTCTCTTGGACAGATGTCTAATCAAGAAATAAAGCAATTATCACCCTCAAAACAATCATATTGCACATTTGTTCCCCACCTCAAGTATTTCTATATTCATGTATGCTATTACTAGAAAGTTATTCTGTTGGGTTCCTCTGTTCTTTTGACAGGTTTTGTCTTTGTTTTACTGCGTTTCCAATAACACTGCTAATCGAGCAATTCTAATGGGGTAGGGTGGAACAGTTTACCGCTAACAACCCGACTGTGTAACAGGTTGTACTGATTGCACGCTAGTTGTAGCACTGAAGGCAACCATACACACACACACACACACACACACACACACACACACACACATGCACTATAGCCTGTAATTTCATTCCTTTACACGAATTTGAGGTAAAAAGGTAAAACAAAAGTGAAATTAGAAAGAACCAGACAGATCAATTAACTGTTTTTGTTTGAGAATGGAAATAACTCAACAGTCCAAGGCAAGTTGGGAAGATTTACCAATTACGGTTTATTTATTTATTATTATTGTTATTATTATAAGAAGTAGTACTTTTAGTAGTATATGGTTATGACTATTTTTGCTGGAAAATGTCGATTTGTTATATAATTTAGATGAATGAACTATACATGAAGAATTACAATAGATAGCATAGCAGATTAGAACTTTGATCACTGTCGGGAATATTTTTTTATATGCAAAAAGAAAAAAGAAACAAAAAAAACAACTACTTAATTTTTATATTCTGTATCTATATATTCCACACATCTACATGAAGTTAAAAATTGCTGTGAGCAATATCGATATAGAAAAACAAATAAAAGTCAGTGAAATTTATAAATGTGAACCAAAAATCAATAATGTAGTAAATACATGTTTTCGCAATGTTTTTCTTTTCTTTTTAAGGAACATGAAAAAATTAATTTTTTTATAGGAAATCTATGTAATTTGTTCATTGAAGCATGACTAAAATGAATTTTTTTTTTTACAAACATTTCATTTGGTAACACACTTCTGATGACATTTAGTAAATAAATATTTTAAGAAAATACCTTAAATTTTATTCTAAGAAAATATATTTCAAAATTGTATTTTGGAAAATGGTGTATGAAATATTTTAATGCACATGCACACAATTATATATACATACATATATATGTATTTTTTAAACTATAAATATGTTTTTGCATATGTATGTGCATGTGTGCACATATACATACATGTCTGTGTGCTTGTGTATGTGTACATCTATAAACAAATATATACATGCATGAAAATATATATAATATGTGTGCACATGTATGTACATGTCAGTGTGTATACATGCATGCATGTTTCTATATGTGTGTGTATGTACCAATTAATGCATGTTATATAAATTTATACCCTCCATACATATGAATTATACAGAAGCAGACCACTTCTACATATATAAACCTAAACATT
>NC_068983.1:81122787-81139908 GCF_001194135.2 Octopus bimaculoides
TGTGTGTGTGTGTGTGTGTATATATATATATATATATATATATATATATATATATAACTATATATATATACATACAGTAGCTGCAGAGGCAAAACCAGAGAGAGAGAGAGAGAGGGAGGGAAGGAGAGAGAAAGAGAAAGAAAGAGAGAGAGATGAAGTTGAAGTGGGATTTCAACTATGAAACTTCCAGAATAATGTGGAGAATGAGAAAGCAGACAATATACAGCATGCTGGCAGCAGAAAGAAAACAACAAATTTAAAGAAACGCTCTATATTTTACTTTTTTTTTGAAAAATTGATTTTTCGTTCTCCCACCTCCCTCTCTTTTTCTCTTTTTTCACTTTCTGTCTGTCTGTCTGTCACTTCAGCCCTTGCCACTTTTCACTTTCTACCATTTAGAATTAAACATTCTCGAAATATTTTTGAGACAAGATTCCACAATATCTCATATTTGTCAAAATAAATAAATAAATAATATAATTAAATAAATAAAGTAAAAACACACACACACACACACAAAATAAAAAAAAAATGCAAGAAAGAAAACAGAAAAGATTTCAGCACTACAAAGACATTATTTAAGAAAAGTGTAAGTTGTGAATGCATTGAACACAAACGCAGTTACTTTGTGCACACAGTCACATACATATACTTATTGTACATGCATTTGTGAATGTGTGTGTTTTCAGGAATAATTATATAGACGGAGAAAGATACAGAGAAGGAAAGAAAAAAGAGAAGGCAGACAGAATAGAGACATACTGAAGTGGATGGGGAAACTGATAAGGTGACAGACAAAAAGACTAAGAAAAGAATGTGTGTGACATGTGGTGCATAATGAGATGAGAGAGAGAGAGTGTGTGTGTGTGTGTGTGTGTGTGTGTGTTTATAATTTGTGAACTGAAGGAGGAAGAGGATGGGTGTGTGTATGTGTGTGTGTGTGTGTGTGTGTATATGGGTGTGTGTATGTGTGTGTATGATTTGAAAGATGGGAGAAAGAGAGACAGTGTGTGCGTGCATTTATGAATGTGTTTAAGACAGAAGAGAGAGAGAAAGGATGAAAAGAAAGGGCATGCTTATGGTGGATGAGATAATAGAGAATGAATGAAAGAGAGAGACAGAGAGAAGGAGAGAGAGTGAGGGAGAGATTGAGAGAGAGGGAGAGAGAGAAAGAATGTGTGTGTGTGTGTGTAGGGGAGTGTGTATGTGAATGATCTCATCAGTAAGATTCACTCGCCCACTAAACCAAGTAGTCCGTTACTAATAAAGTACTATAAGGACGGTAACACAACAGAAACGATGCTATCATATTGATTACAATTTACCAAGAGAATAACAAACACATTGATAACAAAAACACAAACATCCTGAAGAAGATGTGGGGTCAGGTAAGTGTGGGGTGGAGAGAGAGAGAGTGAGAGAAAGAAATGAAAACAAACAAGGACTTTTCACACAAAACTAAACCGAGCAGGAGGCAGTGACAAAGATTTTTAAACTATTAAAAGAAAAAAAAAAAAACATGATAGAAATCTATGTGTTAATATGAATACAATAGAAACAAATGAAATAGCTAAACCAGCAAAAAATGAACATGGTGACAATGATGTTGATGAATGGATAATTTGAGTATTTTTTTCTTTTGATTTTTAGCACCCAAAGTATTGTAATGATTTATATCATTAACTAATGGTATATTAGCTGAAATAACGTGTATGTATAGAAGGCAACAGCAGAGGAATGACTTGCCAAACGAGGGCTACCAATGCACTATTGCTATATAGATGCAGTGCCTGCTGCAGGCAGCTGGAGAGAAGGCGACAGATAACAGTAGCAGCGGTATAGAAAAGACGAAGGAAGATGGAACAGCAGTTAGCTGTCCAGTTGACCGCCCTGTGTTGGTGTTGTTATGTTTCCACTGAGAGTAGATGTTTGCAGGTGATGCAACGAGAGGCAAATCAATGACATACTTTTGGAGTATTCAGCAAGCACCTACCTGCGAGCCAATTATATTCCACGACGCTTTAGATTTTGCAGAAGCACTTATCAGTTTTCAACTGCAACATATTAAACATTCAAACACTATATGGCTCTCTTCAAAGAATTGATGCCTAAGCTTGTCTTAAGATTCTTTCAAATAGTAAAATTTCAACAGATTTAAAAATTTAAAGTCACGGTGACCTAGGTTTTCATAGCAATATCTATTTTTAATGTTTTTTATTTCTCTCTCTCTCTCTTTCTCTCACTTTCTCTCTCTCTCTCTCCCTCACTCTCACTCCTCCTCCTCCTACCCTTCCCATTGCCTTTTCTCTTTTTGTGTACAGCGAAATTTTAAATATCAGCATGTAGATAATGAAAGGTTTAAAGGAGCTGCACATATATTTAATTACTGGCAATGTATCTCAGTCGTACTTCATACAGCCTCTCTTGCATTTTTCATTTTTTTAAAAATTTCACATATTTTATATTATTTATAAATTATTACTATTTATATTTATACAAAACATAAATATTTTTTTCTCATTTTGTTTGTTTATATTTATTGTATATTTACATTTATATATAGTAAATGTGTGTATGTTACACACATGCACACACACACACACAAATATATATACATACACATATATATATGTGTGTGTGTGTGTGTGTGTGTGTGTGTATGTATTTATATATACATATGTGTGTGTGTGTGTGTGTGTGTGTGGAGGGAAAAAGACAGAGAGAGCTAAATAACTATATAGTTAGAAAGATAGGCAAACAGACAAATAGATAGGTATATATATAAATATATATCGAGAGAGAGAGAGAGAGAGAGAGGGGGGGGAAGAGAGAGAGAGAGGGAAGAGAGTGAGAGAGAGAAAGAGCTAAACAGAAAGATAGATAGATGGATATAATTCTTTGTTAAAATCATCAATAAATCTGGACAGTGACAGTACATTTTGGCTGTTATTAGATTTCTTGCAAGGTCATTGTGACCCAACAACTATTTGAATTAGACAAATAGGAATAAATTAAAATATATCAGCTATTTTAAAAGGAAATGAATTTTCCCTATTTCTTCGAAGATGTTTACTGATAAATTTTTTCTTGGTTTATTTATTTGTTTTAAAATTCACTGTGGGTGTGCAAGGTAGTCGGGGAAAGAGGTGTGTGCATGAGATTTTACTAATAAATCAAAAAACCCATTTATTTTCTGAGGGACTTTGTATCAGACGATATAAACATTAAGTTATATATTTTAAAACAGAATGTTATTATGCCTGCAGAAACACCAATACCCATCCAACAATCAATCTACACATTTATTTCTTTATATGAAATTGTTTGCATAAAAAAAAGGAGAGAGAGAGAGAGAGGGAGAGAGAGAGAGAGAGAGAGAGAGAGAAAGAGAATAGCAATCTTCTTTCATCAATGAATAAATAAGTTAAAGCCACATTTTATATGAGGGGAGATGGAATCTGGATTAACATCAAAAATAAGATCAAATTTAACTCTAAACAACAACAACAACAATAATTGTTTTCAAGATTGGCACAAGGCATAATAATAACTGTTTCTAATATAGACACAAGGCCTGAGACTGGGGATGGGAGTAAGTCAATTAAATCAACTCCAGTATTTGTCTGATATCTTAACTTATTGATCTTAGAGGGATGAAAGGCAAAGTCGACCTGAGTGGGATTTGAACTTAGAACATAATGAGCCAAAACAAATGCTTAGCAAATGCTGCTAAGCATTTGAGAAAATGCTTTAGCAATTCTGCCAATCCAGCACCCTAGGTAATAATGACAATAATAATGACAATTTCTTTCATCAGCATGATTCAAGTTAAAAGAGAAGCCACAATTTATGCTTTACACAAGAGCATTAAGAGCTATCATGGAGCAGTGTGATAGTAAGGATGCTAATGAAGTAAATGATAAAGCTCTAGTTGGAAATCAACCCTGTCACAGAAGCGATTTGTCCAGAACATACCAACTATAACATGGCACCAGTTATAAATAACAATAAGGATGAACAGTTTGAACATTGGCACAAGGTTAAGCATGTTTAAAAAGGAGCTATTGCTGAATGAACTAACTCAATTGTTTGACTAGTATTTACTTTATTAAACCCAGAAGGATGAAAAACAAAACTAAATCCATTGTGGGTTTGAATGTAGAAGGAGAAATTAAATATTGTACGGCATTTAGTGAAGCACTCAACAGTTTCTATAAACACCTTCACCACCTTGATAATAATAATGATGAATGAAATTCCTTTAGCCGTGTCTTGGTGGCTATTGAGCTCTCTTTAATTCTGTTATGCCAAGAACTTAGCAACCTTTCTAGAAGAGAAAATGCACCAGTACAATCTGTAAAGTGGTAGGTGATAGGAAAGTGATCCAGCTCTTACAAACTGAGCCAAATGAGAGAGACAAGCACCAGTCTAAGAAACAACGTGAAGCATGATGAACCATCTAACTCATCCCAGCACAGTAAGCAGACACAAACATGATGATGATGAAAAGGATGAGGATTTCTCATGCATGAGACTAGTTGTGGTTAAGCACTATGTCACCTTGATTGCACAGCCCTGTGATCAAGAGTACAGTGCCCAATGTCCTCTAAGATACAGAAGAAAGAGTGTGATTATGAGGGAAATTTGGTGGCTATTTGTAAACATTTGTGTGATCATGTAAAGGCTTTCATTGGTTTGTTATGAGTAGCTTTTGTAAGATGTTTAGTTCACAGATTTGACATCAGATACTTTTTTTAAGTTTCAGAAGAATAAAAAATTAAGTCAACCACAGTAAAATTTTAATAAAATGTAATGATGTTGCCATACAATCTGATAGATATTCTTACTGACGTTCAAATGGGTATTAAAGTTGCAGAGTTTAAGTGGAAACAAATATCTCGAGTCATCTGTAATTGGAAGATTCTGATTCAGATGATGGTTAAGAATTATAAGATGGTGGTGTGCTCGGTTGCTCTTTTTGGGTCTAACTTATTGGTTGGCAGCTTTGAAAGAACAAACAGATATTGTAAGTCAAGAAAATGCAAATGCTCCAATGTGTGCCGGGGTTGACTACATTAAGCTATGTCATGAATGAAAATGCACTGAGAGCCATGGAAGTAGAACTTGTTATTCATAAAATGAGTGAGGTGATCTGAGCTGCAACTGGTATAGGGAAATGAGATGCTGTGCAGAACAATTGCTATCCTTAAGAATCAACCCAAATGACTAGCAGCTTTTAAAGATGGCCAAAGAAATGGTAGATGGATTAACTGCAAACATATATGCAATAAGTCAACATCTCTTCGAGATGTCCTTAACCAGGCCAAATAAAAGAGAGCATAACAAAACAAACTCAATGAATGTATTTCTGGAATAATATAGAGGATTTGATTGAAACTGATAATAAGCAGATTGAATGGCACCAAAGCAGTACATAACTAAGTTATAACAAAAGCAGGATAAAAACCCTACTCAACAGAAATTATAATAAAATAACAATATAAAAAACAGCTGTAAATATACATATAATATGCCACTTTTTCCTGAAAATTAATTCCTCACTTTTGCCTGAGGCAAAAAATCTTGGAGGAGAGGTATATAGTTGATCAAATAAACCAATGCATTCCTGGTGCTTATTTTATCAAATTTAGATGAATGAAAGACAATATCATATCAACCCTGACGAAATTTGAAATCAGAACACAGCATTATACAACAAAATATTGGATAAGCATTTAGATTGATATAAAGTCTATAATAAGGTTGCAAATGTATAATTGATTGACTGAAACTGTTACAGTTATTTTATCAAGGTAAACTTATCCTTAACCAAAACAATAACCCTTTCTATTATAGTAGTGGTTCTCAAAGTGGGAGGTATTCCCCTCCTCCCCCCAGGGCAGTGGAAAGTTCCAAGGGGATGTTGAAGACAAGTAGAGCAATAATGGGGTAGCGATTGATGTAAAAACAACAAAATAATGGGTTCATTAGGATAAGTTTATTTGTGAAATACAGTTGCTTTGAATTTGCTTCAGAAAGAGGTCTATGTTTGAGATGATTAGTTGAGGTGGGGAAGCTAGGAATGTGGCCTGGGTGTCAAGTTTGGGAACCACTGTACTATAGGCACAGGGCCTGAAATTTTAGGGGAGGAGGCTAGTCGATTACATTGATCCCTGTGCTTAACTGGTACTTATTTTATTGACACCCAAAAGTACGAAAGGTAAAGTTGACCTCAATAGAATTTGAACTCAAATGCTGCTAAGCATTTTGCCTGGAACAATAATGATTCTACCAGCTCACTGCCTACGTTAGCCATAGTAATTAATATGGTTTAATATTTCACATTGGTAATATAAATTTTTATTCAGATTACACTAATTTCAAAAGATTTATATGAAATTTATTTTAATTTATGAAACAGAACAAAATCAAAATGAGAGGTATAAAGGAAAAAGTCAAAATTAAAATGAACACACACGTACATATTGCTTAACAAATGCGTTGGATAAAGTATATCCCCTTCAAACTGATTAAATTAACACAAGAAAATAATATAAGGAATAATAATTTAATGTATTTAATGAAAACAAATACTGAACAAGAATATGAAAGCTAAGTGATAAGATTAATTAAACAAGATCTGCAGCTTTGTAAAATTTTATATATAATTACACACACACACACACATACACGCACAGTACATATTTATCAACTTTTACAAGGAAAAGATTCACAATGACTTTGAAGTTTCAACTTGTTCAAATATATATGTATTTGTGCATGTCTCTTCCAACCCATGCCAACATGAAAAGGCAGAAGTAAGAATGATTTTGTGTACACATGAAATCATCCTCAACAACACCATTTTTACTACTGCTTTTTTCATGTTGGCATGGACTGAAAGAGACTTCTTGAAGCAGTATTCTATGGTCTATGGTTGGATGCCAATCCTAATGCCACCCCTTAATGGCTTTGAAATATGGTACTTCACCAGTTTTCACATGTCAAAACCATGGAACTACAGGATATATTTTGTATGTGGGACGTAAACAACCATCTCCAATTCTCAAGCTGTGTAAATATGAAAACTTGTGAAGACAAGCATATAAACACACACACACACACACACACACATTTATGCATGATGAACTTTCATACGTTTTCTTTTTGATAAATTTAACTCATAAGACATTGGTTACTCCAGTAGGATGGAACTTGAAACCATGTGATTGTGAAGCAACTTTCTTAGCCACAACCATGCCTATGGCTATATATTTGTGCATGTGTGTGCGTGTGTGTATACACATATGTGTGTAAATGCCAACACTCATCATGAAACGTAAAACAGCTATCACTAAAGAAGAATATATACTAATGAAACATCTATGCCTTCAAAGTCTCTATATTTTGAACCTTTTTCATTAGATTCATTTTGTTTAATCATCTGATGAGAATGTCTTCAATTTTTACATAGTAGCAGTTAGCAAGGGCCATGAGGAGGGGCATGTATAGGACATTATTCCCCACCAGAATATGGGATGCATGACCAAATGACATCAAGAAATAATCACAAACTTCAAAATGAAAACCTTTCTTTTCATCAACTCTCTCTCTCTCTCTCTCTCTCTCTCTCTGTCCCATCTCTCACTCTCTCACATGTACACATGTGCAATATATATATAAATGAAATGAAAATAAGATTAAAGAGATGACTTAAAATGGCCAGTGGCATTTATTTAAACACCATACAAGGTAAATTATTAATTTATTGAAACTACCTCTGTTACTATGGACAGTGGTAAATCACTTAGTGGTAGTTGGGATCAAGCGTCAAGAATTCTCCAAAATCAGTATACCATTAAAAAAACGACAGTTTAATGCCTGGAGATAAGAAATCATCAATAGATATGTGTTTCTACCTCAATTGGTGCCTCAGCATAACAGATTACACTTAGACACAGGCCAAAAAGAATAAAACACATTTATAACTAAGGTAATTTGCATAAATAAAATGGAAATGAGCTAAGAGAAATAACTCTAAGTGGTCAGTAGCTTCAGGAAGACCAAAGAAAAGCTAACATCACACTACTTTATCCATCAAATATCAAAGAGACTGCAGTAACTCTGACGGCAGTAGCATGGCCTAATAAAAGTCAAGAAGCTAGAATGAGTTTAAAACTATAAACTCAAATACACATACAGACCTATGTATTTGTTCGGCTGATTAAAAACATATGTTCCAACATTATAAGGAAAAACTTTAAAATTGCCATGATTTATTATTATTAATGAAAATAAATGGTTACAGACTATAACTTTTTTTATTTATTTAATCGGTTTTTGAGAGACACTTAAAATAGGATTAGAAATAGACAGAATGAGTAGATAGGCATAAAATATGAAAGCAAAGTTGGGGGGATACATAAAGTCAACATGCAGGAAACATGGAAAGGAAATCTATAAAGTTTATTTTGCATAGAAGATTTTACTGAATGGAATGACGCTGCTGAATAAATGAAACTCTGAATAGCTTCAAGAAAAAAAAAAACATTAAAGCAAGAACAATATGTTATCTACAATAACAGCTGTTATAGAATTCTTGAAATGTAACACTGGTCATATGTTGGAAAATACTTATGGTATAAATTTAAAGTAAAGAATTTCCTTTAATAGTTTTACATATGGCTATGCCATCCTTTTTGTAGGTATGTTGACTGAAAATTAAAGACTGCAAACTTATTGCCAAACGGTTTGAATTTTACTTCATTGATTCACACTGTTAGAATGAAAAAGGACCATAAAAACCTTCAGAGGTTTTTGCTACAGATGTGCTTATCACTATTTTAAAAGAAATCTATATTACATTGCTTTATTCTATGTTTGTAATGCCTAAACTATGGAATAAATTTGGTGACATAATCTTATTACACACATAACCATTTTATTGTTTGTAAGTCATTTGACTGATCAAGTAAGAGAAGAAATTGAGCGCATAATCTATTGTGGATATAACATTTAAATTGTTTAAATAATTCAAATTGTTCCTAAGACAATTGACAGATAAATAAATATTTTGAATTAGTATAATTCATCTATATTACTGATATAGATATTTTTTTTTAGAATTTACAATTCAGTGTAGCAGCTACAGTAGTTTGCTCAATAGGACTATGCATTTAAGCTTAACTATATGAACTTTTTTCTGGTATGAAAATAAGACAATAGTATTTACTATAAAGATTTGTTAATGCTTTACCCACATAATCGTACCATTTCAGAATATTATAGAGAGAGTATATCTGATTTCTTGGTTAAGGTTGCTTATATCTTGACATAAAAAAAAAATCAAAATAATAAATAACAATACTTAATATAAAAGAGGTGATGACTGTATACAAAAGAATATAATTTTCAAAGATATTCTCTCCTATGACTCTGCACTAACTATAAAAATCTCAATAATGAACTACTACAGAAAAAATTCACTTTCAAAAGAAATTATGCATTTCATGAGCTCCATAAACTCTCAACAATCATACATTTTTCAAAAGAACCATGGACTTTTCATGGGTATTGTTAGTTATTATCATTATCAAGGAAATAGTAGAGTCCTAGTCTGAAAGCTTTACATTATTTTAGTTTAAATCCAATAGGGGCTAATTTGGTTTTTTATCTCTCTAGACAAAATAAATATCAAGTGTCCTGAGATTGATTCAACTAACTAAACTCCTACACATAAATTTGTGTCTTGTCAATGCAGAAATTATTATCAATATATGCTGATTGAATGGAACTACAAACAATTCAAACCAAAGGAACATTATCCATTTAGTTATATAAGAGTATAGAAACAATATTATACCAGTGTGTGATGACTTGTATTTCTCTAAAAGTTGGAACACTCAACCAACTACTTTCTAAAAGTTACCTTAAGAAATAAACCTATTCAGATATTATAAATTTGTGCCATATGTATACAGCAAGTAAACAAATGATGTGTTCAACATTGTTTTTTTTTTTTTTTTTTGGCTTTCTTAAATATAATAAGCTCTCTTGCAAGAGAAATCTTGAATGCTAAGCGAACAAACAACTCTACAATATAAATCTATTGGTCAAAGGATAAAACTGCAGGAGCAAAATACTTTGTTTAAATCAGGTCATAACAGCTTTCACCTAAAAATCTTTTTGTTTATTGACAATCTAGAATTTAAAAGCATAACAAAAAACAAGGATTTACTGAAATTCTAATTTAAGTAATTATCATTATTTATGAAATCTTTTTTTTAAATGACTGTCAAATTTGGAAAACTTTAGTGTTTGGTTGAAAAAGAAATAGGTCTTGTGCACAGTTAGTACAGGGATTCTGTTTCATTTCTAATTTTATATATGTGTGTGTGTGTGTGTGTGTGTGTGTGTGTGTGTGTGTGTATGGATGTGTCTGTAAACTAGATGGCACTAACTCTGCCTTTGCCCCTTTCAGAATGATTGCATGTCAATGAGGATACATTGCAGGCAACCAGTCATTGTGGTAGTGTCATTCATCATCCTATAACAAGAACAATGCAATGATAGGAAACTTCCATCACCAGCACAATTTCTATCCTTATATATGGTGTCGGTATCAGATTGTAGTTGATGTTGGATTTAAGTAAGATAATAGAGGGTTATTCAGTTCATAAGAAAATACACAGTAATAAGTCCTTACCCCAATGTGGTATACTGGGTGATCGAGGGGCGGTACCTCCACGTTTGTGAGGGGGAGAATCCATCTTCTGGGTGGCAGAGGCAGGGCGAATGTCAGGATACCCAGTATGCCATGGCACTTCCCCTACAACAAAAAGAATGTGGTGAAAGTAAATCAGGTTGTTCTCAAATTTATCCTCAAGAAAGATCACTTTTGTTAAATAATTAAAATATTCAACAATATTTTACAGAAGGCCATGCTGTTAAATAGATACGGTTACTTTAGAATTAATGGCTCCAAATAGCAAATACAAGGCGCATATGAATATGTGTGTGTGTGTATGTATGTGTGATTGCCTGATTGATAATTAGTAAAGTCTGGTTATGTAGAACATTTGTAATAATGCAAATATGAAGGAATGGAATAGAATTTTAAAAATAAATATTAGCTACTATTTAAAAAGTTTTAAAAAAGAGAAAAAGGAAAATGTAAAAAAATGAAGAATAAAAGACAAATATGGAAGAAGCCAACTTCTTCCATATTTGACTTTTATACAGGTTCTTCAATTTGTCACAAAATATTACTGATGCAAGAGCATGAGAATATTCTTTTCTACTCTAGGCCTGAAATTTTTGGAGAGGGGCCAGTCGATTAGATTGACTCGAGTATGCAAGTGGCACTTAATTTATTGACCCCAAAAGCATGAAAGGCAAAGTTAACCTTGATGGAATTTGAACTCAGAATGTAAAGACACACGAAATACTGCTAAGCATTTTGCCCAGCGTGCTAACATTTCTGCCAGCTTACTGTCTTAATGTATGAGAATATTGACTAAGTGAGGTAAAGAATTATTGCTGTTTAGTATTCTTCAGAACACAAAGTATGCTTTCTTTAGCCACTGTAACAACAGTTCTTATTGCTATCTTCATCTTTACTTACCTTTACCATTATCGCAACTAATAATCACTGTTATCATCATCATTCTCACCAATCAAGGCAGTGAGCTGGCAGAATCATTAGCACATTGGATGAAATGCTAAGTGGTATTTTGCCTGCTGCAATGTTCTGAGTTCAAATTCTGCAGAGGTTGAGTTTGCCTTTCATCCTTTCGGGGTCGATAAATTAAGTACCAGTTGAGTAGGGGGGGGGGTCGATGCAATCGACTTACCCCCTCCCTCAAATTTCAGGCCATGTGCCTATAGTAGAAAGGATTATTCTCACTAATCCCCTCTGCTTCAGCTACTCTCAGTTGTTTCTCCCTTGTAATGAATTTTCTTGTATCCTGCTTCTTTTTTACCTCCACCTTTTTTTTTTAGACCTGTGCTGCAAATATTACACCTATAGTTGATTCTGTGTTTCACTCAATGTATCTGAACTCTTATTCATCAGCAAATGATCCCTACCTAAGAACTAGAAAAAAACAAAAAAACCTCACTGGTTCAAAAACACCTGTCTTTCAGTTTCTTTATTTTTCTCAAGTTGAGTGTCCTTTGTCATTACTATGCTAGTATATATGAACACACACACAAGATGAATAAGCAGAGAAAGTATAGTGCTAGATAGAATGCCATATACTACTTATTCTGGCACTGCTGAGGTCAACTTGCCTTTTGTCCTTCAGAGGAGGAGGTGGTAACTATAGTACCAGACAAACATGGGGGTTGATTCTTCTTCACTTTCTGTTCTATAATTGGCTATGTTGCACAAAAGAGAGATGGATTAAATGAAGGGCTAGCAACCTCTTCTTACAGAAAAGCTAACAGGCTACTGAAATCACTCAAGAATGGCCTGAAATTTAAGGAGAGGAGGTTTGTCAATAATACCAACCCAAGCACTCCATAGGTACTTATTTCACTGAATCCCAAAAGAAGGAAGGCAAAGTTGACCTTGGTGGAATTTGAACTCAAACATAAAGACGGATAAAATGCTGTTTAGGATTTTATCCAGTGTGCTAATGATTCTGCCAGCTTGCCACCTTGAATGTAATGTTAATAATAATAATAATAACAATGATAATAGTAATGATAATAGTAATGAATGTGTTTGAACATGTGTGTGTATGTGTGCATATGCATGCATGTGTGTGTTTATGTAACACAACAATAACAAAGGTCTGCACAATGTATATCATAATCATTATTATCATTTAACATCCACATGTATATATATATATATATATATATATATATATATATACACACACATATACAGATTTACATCTCTCTCTCCCTCTCTCTCTCTCATATATATGTGTGTGTGTGTGTGTGTGTAAAACATGCACAAATGTGTTTACATATATGTATATACATACATACATATATATATATATATATATATATATATATATATACAGTAAATACATATGCCTCATATCACTATTATAGGTAAAGAAAAAGTGCAAGATGGAGTCAGAAAGATAGGGGAATATTTTGAGATAATGAAAAAAGATTCCATATTACAGCATACACCATCAAGTAGCAAATGTAACTTAGAAAAATGAAAATAATGCAAAACATTTCTGTATATCAAATATGAACTATATAACCTGAATTTGTACAATGATAAAAAGTCTTTGCATATATTATAGGTATAATAATTAACATGATAACATGGAGTAGCTAATCCAAATTATTAGCAGAATGACAGCACTAGAAAAATGCACAGATATACTGCATATACTTTTTTATGAGCTGGTACATATTTTTTTGTGAGATGGAATGCTTATTTAATTAACACAAAATCAGATGGTTTGTTGTATAATACCCTTGCTGCTGTTTTTAATATTAAAGTTTTTGTTGCTTTTTCTTTTTAATTGACTGAGCTTTTAGAAATAGGTGTTAAATTTAGTGTTTATTTAGTTTCATGTCTGTGTGCTCTGAGTGCAAATCTTACCAGAAATAATTTAATCTAATATCATCACTTCAGTGCTGATAATACAAATAACTGTAATACAATGGCATTGATTGAATTCTTTTTCTCTTGAAAGAAAACTGAATTCTCTTTCTCAAAGGAGAAATAAAGTGCATTGTACTTGAAAATGATCATTAGTAGGATATTTTTTTTATTCAAATCAAGCTTATTATTAGTTTTTTTTTTTGTGTTGCAACCAGGATTTTTTTTCAAAGACGGAAAGGCAGTACACATCTTTAGATCATGCCATATAGTTTTCACTGCAGTTTTGATTACAATTTATTTACTCCCTACAGATATTCAAATTCATTCAAATACAATAAACTCAGGTTAGATACAGGTTTATCCAATAAAATACCCATGCATTAGACACATTGATATTAAGATATCACAATTTTTAAGTTCAAACTAAGCTGTGGGTACTATAGTAAAATTAAAAGAGTTTAAAAAAAAACCCAGTTAATTGTTCAAGTAGCAACCAGATTTTATATTGATTAACTGTGTTTATGGATTAAAGTAAGATTTAAAAGTTCTGCACAGTTTGTTGCAATATTGTATTTTAGACAATAATTGTATCAATGCAAAAAATAAGAAATTAGTTATAACAAAGAAAACTTCTGTGACCAGTTTTGTGAAGGTAAATAACGCCTAATTAAGGATGGTTCCATTAAACTGGGAAACTATGTTTAGATCTCATCTCATTGTTTGCAGCCTTCTAATTGTCACCAATTGCTTTACTGTTTCTACCATGCTGTAACTAAAATTACTTTCCCCAATTATCGTTATCAGTAATTAAATTCTATTCCAGCAAGTATGAGAAGAAAACTTTGCCTTAAAGAATACATGCTTACTACTTTATTTTAACTGGTTTATAAGAAACCAGTTGAAGAAGTGGTATTTCACTTTATGCTGAGAAATGAAAAAGACAGCCATATGGACCATTTGATAAAAAGGAAAGTAGTTTTGATATTAATTAAAGGTTATGCTTTCATATGTCTAGAGCCTGTAAACATTGGAAAGCTTATATTTAATTAACATTAATGATTTAATACTTCAGTACATATTCAAAGGCTGGGAACCAAGCGAAGAGAGAATGATTGGATTGAAGAGGTAAACTGGTAGATGAAATTAGGAAAACAAAATTCTGTCCCAAGGCTACAAATTGTTTTGAAATAAAGAGGATGCAACGACACAAACATAAAAATATGACTTAATATAATTCAAACTCTAAGCTTGGATTAGTCTGTACATTTAGTCAGTTAAGCGCAAGAGAATCAAAAATTTACTGAAGTTTATCTAGAAAGCAAGATGGCCAAATTTTGAATGAGGGCATGATGTACAAACAAAAATATAATTTTAGTAGAGTGAATGAAAAATGAAATTTAACATGCTCCTTGGTTCTGATTGGCTATTTCAAGCATAAACTTGGGATCAAGATAATTTCACAAAAAGTCCAAGGTCTAAAGAAACAAACACATAAAGCAATTTAGCTATGAGAGGATATTCAGTAGCCTAATCTAAAAATTATTGTTTGACCTAAAGTCAACCATGATTGATCAAAAGCATTCTAGCCATGACCATCCTGTCTTTCCAGCAGTCAAACTGTATCTAGGACTAAAGTAGACAATTTAGTCCTAGATACAGTATGACTGTGGAAACTAAATAGGAAGAGAAGAAATTTAGTCTAGGGTAACACTGATACTCTCTACATAGTAAAACAAATACAAAGGACATACTTGGCTATGAGTAAGCTCTTACACCTAGCATTCATTGACTTGAGAGGACCTTTGACAGAGTTCTATGCTCTGGAGTCTGGTGAGTGTAAAGAAAACTACTATGAAAACTTAGAGGTTGAAAAATAGCTTGTGGGCGTTGTGCAAGCTATGGGTAGAGCCATTATCGGCCCAATGAACATTAGCAATGTGTTCCCCATAGTGTGTCTATCAGGGCTTGATTTTTAGTCTTCCCATTTATTATTGCCTTCCAAGCCATAATAGTGGAGTTTAAGATCAGCTGCCATGGGAATTCATTTATGCTAATTCTTATAGGTAAATCTGTCAAAAATTTACAGAAGGAACTGGAAATTTGGAAGCAAAATCCAAGAGGCTTAAAAGTATATCTAGCAAAGATTGAAGTTTTAAATAGCAGGAAAGAAAGCACAACAATTCTATATGATGTGACTAGTGTAAATTACAAATGCACAAGAGGTATAGTGACCTCAAAGGCAAGTTGAGAAGGAAGGTAGCAAAGAAGGAAATCTGCTGTGTAGCAGAATCACAGGAGTAGTTAGCAGTAAGAGAGAATGTGAAATATATTCAAGTGCTCAGAAAGCTCCCGAGGAGTGAATAGTTTTGTAACCTACATAACTCAATTAGCTGTAGAAGTGGATTCTGTCAATGAAAGAACAAATTGGTGAAAATTAAAGCCATTAACTCTGCTAGCAAAAAAGTTTCTCTCACTGATTAAAGGATAGGTTGTTTGGTGCTTATGTATGAAGTGTGCTGCATAGTATCAAGACATGGGTCTTGAATGCAAGGGATTTGAAAAAGCTGGAAAGAACTGAGTTAGCATCATATTCTACTGGGTTTGTAACGTTAGCGTGCATGAACAATGGAACTCAAATGAATTTGAGAGAATGATTGAATATACGAGGAACCAAATGCAGTGTGAAGGAGAAAATAATATGCTAGTATAGGCAAGTTGTGTGTCAGGAGGATGTTACATATTAAGAAAAGTGAGGAGCTGCAAAAGACAGGCTGAACCTTATGTTATATTAAGGGCCATGACAAGTGTGTCAAAAACTGTTCTGGAGAACACTTGACTAACCTGCACAAGCATGGTAAAACAGGGTTAAAAATGATGATGGTGATGGAGGATGCTATACTAACACTTGGATCTGTCTTGTCTGTTATGTTCACATGATGTCTGCCACCATCCCTCTTTGTTACTACTTTCCACCTATTGGTTACTCTCTCATATATCACTCATTCTCCACCCTATATCTTTTTTTTTTTACTTTATGTTCCTTCCACCATGTTGCTTCTATGTAAAGGTAAGCCACATATTATATTCAGTTCTGACCCCTTTAAAACACCCATCTTTATTATATCACTCCCCACTCTCTCTTAGTTTTGATACTAGCTTTTCCATCTTCCATAGAAACCATGCCAAATAAATGGAATGTACCAGCAAGATGTATTCCTTGACCCATTTAAGAGAACAATAACACTGAATACAAACTGGTTTGAACTGTTATGATCTGTCCAACCTTTGCCAACAGGGAATATATATATATATATATATATATATATATATATATATATAGTAATCTCTCGCCATATCATAGTTCACCTATCATGGATTTTCTGGCTAATATATGTAAATTTATATTACAGACTCTTCAGAATATTGTGGGTTTCTGTGGCTGAGAGGTATTTATATTTTTTTAGATTTTAATTATTTCTGTGGGAGATTTTGGAATGTAACACCTGTGTTAGTCGAGGGATTACTGTGTGTGTGGGGGGGGG
>NC_068983.1:81140032-81147532 GCF_001194135.2 Octopus bimaculoides
ACCATTAAAACTAGGTCCAAATGACATTACCTTCCTGCAAATATACTGAATCTTCTTTACCCAGTGGAAAATAAAGGAAATTATTTACAAAACTCAAAAGACTACCAAATTCTTCTTCTCAACCAATTTTTGCCAGTGGCTAAGAATTTAAAAGTAAACTTTAGATTCACTAAGTAGACCAGGCAATTGCAACACAAGTATCAACTAAGGTGGAGATTATCATCTGTAATTACTTGCACTAAAATAATATAAACATGTGAATATAAGCAGAACAGGTTATGGAAGAGTGGTCATGAAAAATGGGGTGGCTGATGACCAAACCTGAGAAAAATAAGTATTGTAACAGAGATATGAATAAAGTGGAAAATAATGATAATTTAAAGAAATTCAATTGTAGAAATTATCTATGATGACTTAATACCACTCCTACAGCCATACAACATAGTTTGATTACAGAAACTAAACATAAGCATGAAGCATCATTTTATGCTAGCCTTACTTCCAAATTGAATACAGGCAATAAAACTCGCTTCTTTTCTGCATGTATTGATGAGCAATACAATATACTATCATAAATACATCAGGATGTAAACTGCTATACTTCACAAATAGTTACAGTTTTCTTTCTTTGTAGGACCAACTTTCATAAAAATAATGATATATGTCAGATAACCAATATAGGTTTTGTTACAAACAAAATATTCTAATATTTTGAACAGAATTTATTCTAAAAATACTCCAACTGAAAGTAACAGTTATGTACAAAGAATCCATAGGCAATATGTTAAATTAGTTGAAATGAATCTTGCAATGACTATGTGTGCATGTCTGCAAATAATATGTCTATTTCATAAAACTAAAATCATCAAACTCGCTGTTTTGCATTGTTTTTGTTGAACATGTAGAGTGACTCATTTAACATACAGCCTGCAGGATATCTGTGCAAAGATATAAGATTTAGCAATTAATATCATTATAATAATAACAATTATTTTCTCTATTTTCGAACAACAGATTGTTTATTCATGATCTTAATACAAGTTTCCACTTTGTCGCCATATCTCATCGGCATAAAGGAAGAAAAAAAAAAAAGAAAAAAATTAAATACATACCTAGCAAGATAAAATCTAGGGAATATTATAGAAAAATATGTGATACTTCGGATAATTTATTACTTACAGAATTTTGAATGCATATAAAGATCTATTTTTGTTTCATCTTTTATATGAAGAAAGCATGAAGATTTACTGCTAACATTTGGTAGAATCATATTATACATATAAATGTGAATGCAGGTGCACACATACACACACACACATTTACCAGAAGACAAAGAATATTACCCAACAATTACTTTAATAATAACAGATATGAGCTGAAAACATTTTTGAACATCTCATCATTTTTTTCTTTGTTTCCAACTAAACTATATGTATTTAAGATGAGTCGCTTTCCATCACTAATTGCTAACTGAAATATTTCAAGTTTAAATTACAAATTCTTTCTTCTTGGTTTCCATCTAGAAAATTCAGAAAATGAGTGTGTTGATACTGGAAAATTTCCTGATCATAATGGTAAATCAGTCTCCTCCTCTTGGTTACAAAGGAGTTTATTCAGTAAAAGAGGAAACTTACATATTTAAAGCCATTCATGGTTACAGTAGAATTAGTGACGCGAGGGAGGATTAATATAATTACATCATAGCGTTTTTTACCTCTTATAACATTTTATGTATATATTTCAGTACTAAATGGATTAGATAACTCTACAAATTCACAAATATATTTGAATTGTGGTATATTGTTTTAAATGAGAAGGCCTGCCTGGTTAATATGCATGTAGTGATATCTATTTACAATGTATATAAAAGGCCTAAGAGAAAGTGAAGCATTTATTTAAACCAATGGTTCTCAAACAGAGTCCATATAAGATTTTGCGTTTAAAATTTATCTGCAATAAATTGGTTATGCTTCTATAATACACAAAATATTTTAACAATTTTTTTCATAAAATTCCTAATAATATCTAATTATAAAAATAGGACATTGAATTGCTATGAGGGTCCAGGTAAAATATGGTTGAGAAATATCCATTTAAATGGATAAGGATTTCCTTCATGACCAGACATGTTTCCAAGAAAGATTGGAAAAGAAAGACACTACTTGTATGACAATGATGCTTGAATACAACTACAGACACAAACACACATTCATGTGTGCATGCACGTGCACACACACACACACACACACACACACACACTCACAACAGTCTTTTTCAGTTTCTGCCTTTCAGATCAACTCAGAAAGCTTTATTCAACCCCGGAAGCCTCAACCTAAGAGGCCACACACTGGGACTGAACCTGAAACTATGTGGTTGGGAAGCAAACTTCTTAGCCAATAGTTATACCAATAACTATATGTGTGTGTTTTTGTATGTGTGTGTGGGGGGGGGTGCACTGTGCTTGTATGTGTGTGTGTCTTTGTATTTGTCTCTCACTGCTTGACACTTAGTGTTGCTTTGCATCCCTATAAAGTAGCAGTTCCGCAAAAAAACAGAAAGAATAAGTTCTAGACATATAATAATTTAATCACTTCAAGGTAGTGATCTCAGCTTGGTTACAGCTATAAATATAAGTTGGTTCATGTAACCAGGTTCATATTATCAAATGTTAAATAATCTATTCATCAAAGACTAATACCCTGAATTCAATTTTCTACAGGATATCAATCTTCCATAAGTTCATAATATCTTTGAGAAAGGTTGTATGTGTCATTAAAAAAAAAAATCTCAAATCCCTTTTTCCTTATGGTCAACTCTGTTACTCATTCTGAGTATCAGCAATATATTGTAGTAGCAACATGACTAACTATAACTCTCTACACATTGCAGAAAGCATATTGCACATGATTAAGAGAAAAACTTCATTTTGTTTTTTATTTTTTGTTCATTGTATCTGCTTCAAGATAAAAGAGATAACAATGGAGATTCAAGTTGATACCTGGGTGTTATAATGATGAAAACAACATTAAATCCAAACTGTTTTAAAAGTGTACTAAGAAAATAAAATTATGATCAAGGCTTTCTGAAATTAAACAACGTGATCAACAGATTCATACCATTTGTTGAGAAAACATTTTGATTTTCATGTGCTGACAATGAAAAACAGGTTTTCTCTAGGGCTATGAAAGATGTTGCAATGAAAGTTTTGATGTTTCAGTAAATTAATTAAGCTGTCAAATTAAAGAACAAACCATTTAAAACTAGGTAATTATAAAATTACTATGTTATGCAAGCTCAAAAAACATGTAATGTTTCTACATGAAAGGGATAGCTAGGGTGGAAAGGGATCTAGCTACTGAATGTTTGTTAAGTTTTGAAATGTAGATGAAAAGCAGTATGTTAACAAAAGGGTTTGGGAAGCAGATGAAAGTCATCTGATTTAAGAGAATCAAATAAATTGCATGTAGAATATAAAGAATATAACTTGATAATCTGATGGCATGGCGTTTACATTTTTAGTAATGCAGAAGAAATTCCATCTCCCTTATATAATAAAAACGGGCACATTTTTTCAGGAAAAATGCCAAAATGATCAAGCAAAGAGTAGAAAAGTTAAAATACTGATTTGCCACTGTCATCATCAGCATTATCTAAACTTCTGCTTCTTTAAATCATCATATCTATATGTGTGTGTGTGTGTGTGTGTGTGTGTGTGTGTCTTAATACTGAAATACTAAGAAATGAGTGCTAGAGTTATAAATTACTGATGAAAAAAAAAAAAGAAGGAAAATAAATTCCCCTATGTTTATTCATATACGAAGGGGTATCCTGTAAGAGAGCAGATCCAAACATTACTCAAAATGACGGCACTAGCTGTAAGGAGAGTTATCTCCACGGTGGAGGCAATCTCCTGGAATTCCGTTTTCCAAAAAATTAATTTAACAAATAAAAATCTGTACAGAAAAGTAGAATTGTGGAAGTAGATATGAAAAAAGGAAAAAGATAAAGTGATACAAAAGATGAGGTACTAGATGTCAGAAGAGAACAGCGTATTGTTCCCTCTGACAATATGCATTGACGCATGTCGGTGAATAGAAAATTGTGCACTTCAAGATGGCTGCCAAGATTTCAACAGAATCAAACAAAATATCGAGAATAATATATTGGAATAAACAACCGCAACAACAACTGTATTGTTGTTAATGAAAAAAATTGAAACTAATTTTCTGAGGTGTTTATAGCAGCTATATTTCATTTAATCCACAGTTTACAAACACACACACACCCAAATAGACACAACCTGGTCACATGTATGTTATTTCAAAGGACATCAATCTCTTGATATTAAAAGAATCAATACAATGTCTGAGAGATAACTCACTCTACATTCCAAGTTCAAATCCCGGAAGGGTTGACGTTGCCTTTCCTCCATGCAGGGTTTAATAAGCTGTGTTAAAAAAATTAACTTCACAACCATGTAGGCTTAGATTTGATTTCACTGCAAAATACATTGAGCATGCATCTTCTGCCACACACAGATTGACCAATAACTTATAAGTAGAATATAATAGATGGAAATTCTGTGGAAGAGCTCATTGAATATGTGTATGTGCATATCTTTTACTAATGAATATTGGTGAAGGATTAAAGCTACACCAAATGAACTAAAATCTACTGCTTTGTAAACTAAGTTCCTTAGGATGCAGTGAACAACTGATTAGGTGATTGAAAACTTGTAACCAATGACATGATGGTTCACCAATTGCAGTATAAATAAAACTGAATATTGGGTTGCCATATCCAGAACTGTCAACTTGTTTACATTACATTACACACACACAAACACACGGGTAATTGGAAAATACAGACCAATTTCCTCATGCAAAACATGTAAAATTGATTGAAAACATACACACATATGCACAAATGCACACACAGAATAATAATAATAATAATAATAATAACAATAATAATAAAGTCTTAAATTTAAAGTTTAAAAAACTAAATAAATAATTTTAATTTGAGAAAGAGAGAGGGAGAGAGGAAGAGTATGAGAAAGAGAGAGAGAGATGGGTGAGAGAGAGAGAGAGAGAGAGAAAGAGAGAGAGAGAGAGTCAACAGGTTAATAAATCATGCACATGTTGATACTATAAAACATATCAAGTCCTAAAAATCATGTAGATTGTTTGAACATGGATCTTTATTCAATCTGTCATAAACACAGGTAAAGAGTAAAAGTGTTTGTTTTGTTTTTTTAATGCTAAAATAAAAAAATGCCTCTAGCTAGTCAAGGTTAATTTATAAATGCCACTTATTTTAGCATCAACACACCTAACAGAACTGACAAAGTTGAAATATCATCCACACAGCCACACATAAGTGTGTGATTGCATGTATATATATATATATATATATATATATATATATATATATGACACTCCGTCAGTTACAACGATGAGGGTTCCAGTTGATCCGATCAATGGAACAGCCTGCTTATGAAATTAACGTGCAAGGGGCTGGGCACTCCACAGACATGTGTACCCTTATCATAGTTCTCAGGGAGATTCAGCGTGACACAGATTGTGACAAGGCTGGCTCTTGAAATACAGGTACTTCTCATTTTTGCCAGGTGAGTGGACTTATATAAATATATGTGTATATATGTAAGTATATATATATGTGTGTGTGTATGTGTGTGTGTGTGAATATGTATACAAAAATGGATATATATATTATATTAACAATATTAATAAGGATTCCTATGTAGTTGCATAGCATTACCTTTAATTTGTTAGTTTATATACTGCCTTTCATGTGTGTGTATATATATTCTTCTAATTTCTTACAAGAACTTTATTGGAATTATATGTTAACTGTTGAATAACATATTTAGAATACCTAACTAAGAGCAAGCCAGTAATCGTTTTGGTGTAATCCCTTACACAAAGAAACGAAAAACAGATAAAGAAGGTCACTAAATCTTCATCAGTTATTGGTCAGAGGGTCAAACACAATTTCACACTTTCAACAATAATATTGATCACTTCTGGTGTCACCGGTAGTAAGAAGTTGCTAGGAAATGGTGAGCCAATGAGCAAGGGACCAAACATTTCTCAGCAGCTTCTTGCTGCCGGTGCCATTAGAGGAGAGTAATATTATCGTTGAAGATGTGAAATTGCATTTGACCCTCTTGCCAATTTCTTACCAAAAAGTGATGAGGATTTGGTGACCTTCTGTGTCTGTTTACCGTTTGTGCATTTATTATATGCTTTTTTAACTTATTATTTAACAGAATTCCACATATGCTTATTTTGTTAACAGTAAGTGTTTATATGTATGTATATATATATTTGTATGTGTGTGTATAAATTAGCTATTAGTGATAGAAGGAGCCTTTATAATGAATATTAACTTACACATCCAAATTAACTTGAATGTATTGTTAAGACAGCCACGGACAGTGGTAAATGTTCAGAGAAACCATCTCATAAAGATATTAGGTACTAAAATGCATAAATTATATTGGTCAACAAAATTTTGTCAGTATTGGCAGAGGGGAATGTTGTATTATGTGATTTTATCGCAAATTGCAAATCATCAGCAACAAGTACCCAAATACCAATTGCCAGGTCGAAAGTAAGACTGATGTAGTTTATAATGTTAAGAAATCAGTGATGTCTATGATGTTCTTAACAACACATCTAAGTTAAGTTGGAAGTACAAATTAATATGTGTGTATGAGTGTATACACACATACATATCTATATATGTATAGGTGTATATATACACAGGTGCATACATATACGGGTGTATAACACATACACACCATAATATATATATATACATCCATATATATATGGACTTATATATCATATATATATATATATATATATATATATATATATAATACTTCATATAGAGAATTAACATTGCTTATATATATATATATATTTATATACACACACACACGTGTATACACACACATATGTATATATTTATACATACACACACACGTATATATATATATATATATATATATATATATATATATATATATATATATATATATATATATATATATATATATATATTTATGAGTATTTATATGTGTGTGCATGTGTGTATGAAGCAATGTTAAAAGTGTAAATTAATGTTTTATGTATAAAAAAAAAGTATGAGTTAAATATATTTGATAACTAAATGAGAAGAAAAAACACAAACATTTTTTTAATAGAGATACATATTATTTCAGCATATTTTTTCTTCATTTTTTTTCTTTTAGATTTATGGGGTGCATGATAAATGTAAAGGTGTGTAAGTGTTCCTGAAAGCATGTATGCATTTGATTAATTAATCAACAATAGAATTTCTTATTTATATAAAAACAGATATGTAGATTAATATCCATGCTGGCCATCAAAATAAACAAATAAATGAAATAAAAGAAAATACCAACAATCTATGAGGTTTTCAGTCTATTTTCATTGTTCAACATAAACA
>NC_068983.1:81151331-81153260 GCF_001194135.2 Octopus bimaculoides
ATATATGTATATAGTGGCAGTACAAGTAAAGATACAAATTTCCAAACAAATAGACCAACTTCATCAATGAAAGGAAAAAAATCCCACCAAATATATGTATAAATATAGAGCAAACCTGACATTTTGTCTTTTTATTCTATTGTAAGCTTCTTTCTTTCTTTTCTTTTTTTTTTTGTCTTAGGACATGGACTAGAAGTATCTTTTATCTTTATTGTCTGTAATTGTTTTCCTTCAAATGACCCATTGTCATTACTGCCAGCGGATATCTATTTGCCTGTCAGTACACTCAAAAAACTTAATTTCATTTAATCTTGTTCCCAAGAAAGCCTTTTGATAGTCAATAAGATTCTTATCGTACATGAAGAGGTTTATTCGCCTTTACCCATCTATACATACTGATGTTCATTCACTTGGTTTATACATAGAACTATTGATGTCCAGATATATATACAAACATACATACATACACACTGATAGGGACATGTATGTATACACACATTTATATATCTATACATATACATACACACACTGTTTTTCTATATATTTATTTCTACTTTTATCTTCAAACTCTACATACACCCTACTTACGAACATACACATCAGCAAAACTCACATACATACTTATATACATACTCACATATACTTACATATATACCAACTATCGGCAATTTTTCTCATTTTTATCATTAGGTAAAAATCAATGTTTTGACTCCCACACATTCCTTATAATTTTCTAAATTTCTGTTTCCCACCAATGTGTACTTATTTAAAAACATCAGTAATTATATGAGAATATTTTAACTGCACTTTCTAGCAAATAACGTACAACCATCATTTGATTATTATTGACACTTTCAAATTATTATAATCATTACAGTATGCATGTAAACAACAATACTGACTAGTTATTAAGTCATCAACTTATTTTAAAGTACATTTTAAAGATACTAAAAATATCAATATCACTTAGAACATTATATATTTTTTCTAAACTTTAAATTTTATAAAATATATAAATATTCATATAAAGTATATATATATAATAATATATGAATCATCATCATCATTATCATTTAACGTCTGCTTTCGATGCTGACATGAGTTGGACGGTTTGACTGGGGACTGGCGAGCCAGAAGGCTGCACACCAGGCTCCAATCTGATCTGGCAAAGTTTCTACAGCTGGATGCCCTTCCTAACACCAACCACTCCGAGAGTGTAGTAAGTGCTTTTACGTGCCACCGGCACAAGGGACAGTCACGTTGTACTGGCAACGACCACACTCAAAAGGTGTTTGTTACATGCCGCCTGCATGGGAGCCAGTCTGGTGGCACTGGCAATGACCCCACTTGAATGTTGTTTTTCAGATGTCACCAGCACATGTGCCTGTAAGGCAACGCTGGCAACGATCATGCTTGAATGGTACTTTTTATGTGCCACAGGCATGGGAGCCAGTCAGCGGCCCTGGCAACGGTCACACTCGGATGGTGCTTTCAACATTCCACTGGCATGAGTGCCAATCAGGCGGTACTGTCATTGGCCACATCAGCGATTTTGATTTTCATTTTGATTTCACTTGCCTCAACAGGCCTTTGCAAGCAAAGTTCATTATCCAATGAATGAAGGTGGGCTGATTATACACCACTGGCATAGGCCACGGGTTATGGTCTCACTTGGCTTGTCGGGTCTTCTCAAGCACAGCACAGCATATTTCCAAAGGTCTCAGTCACTAGTCATTGCCTTGGTGAGGCCTAATGTTCAAAGGTCGTGCTTCACCACCTCATCCCAGGTCTTCCTGGATCTCCCTCTTCCACAGGTTTCTTCAACTGCTAGGGTGTGACACTTTTTCACACAGCTGTCCTCATCCATTCGCAACACATGACCATACCAGCGCAATTGTCTCTCTTGCACACCACATCTAATGCTTCTTA
>NC_068983.1:81153394-81156274 GCF_001194135.2 Octopus bimaculoides
ATATATATATATATATATAAACATGTATATGTACACACACACACACCTCATACCACATGCTTGTTTTCCAGTTTTTGTTTACTAGATTCACTCACAAGGAATCAGCTTGGTTGATGTTATTGAAGAAGAGACATGCCAACGGTGAACTGCAGAAAGAACTTAAAACACCGAAAACATAGTACAATGAGTCTAAGAGGAGATAGTGATGGGGAAAATGAGCATTCGGGGAATGTGCATGAAAGGTAGAATCATAGTTTGTAGAGTGATGGATGACAGTGGTATGGGTGATAAATGAGTGATAAGAGGGATTTATGATGAGAAGGATATACAATAGTGTGATAGGAGTGTTAGAAAAATGAGAAGCTATCAAAGATGCCAATGACATAGACTTGTGTTTGGGTGTGTGGATATATATATATATATATATATATATATATATATATATATATACGTTTATGAATTTGTGTTGCAAAATTCCTGATGTGAAACCATGTGTTGAAACAAATGGGCATACTTTTTTTTTTTTTTGTGAAGTAAACATATGTGCCACGTATTCGTTCTTCACTCATTTATTACTGTTCTTATTTTAAGTCATGTCCTTTGTCTGGAGCATACACAAGGATGAAAAATGTCACTGAAGAGGGTCACAGATATGTGATGAAAGATTTCCGGACAATGGACATGACTTAAAATAAGAACAGTAACAAATGAGTGAAGAACAAATATATAGTGTGTGTGTATTTATTTGGTAAAAAAGAAAGAGAGGAAAAAGAATGACCACCCTGAAATATAACAATATATAGCAATATATATATATATATATATATATATATATACATAGGGAGAATTCACAAAAAACAAAAGATGAAGACAGGTGGTGTAGACAACAAAGAGATGTATTAGTTTAACGCTTGGGAAGTGAAGAAGTCTTTAACGTTTCGAGCCTATGCTCTACCACACACATATATATATATATACAAGGTATACAAGCATATACAAACACATACATAGTTTTAGTGTTTCTTTCATTCAGCATAGCTCCTCCTTTATATAACGTTGGGTAACTATGTATCTTTTCTAAAGCAACAGACCTGTTCCAGCTCATTCATCACACAGTACTGCACGTAAAGTCACCTTCCTCTTTACTCAACTTAGTCAAAGAAAGTTACATGACTAATTCACTAGTGCAGGTTCCACTCAAAAAGACCAAGTCCATAAGATCAACCATAAAGTGGTTGGCATTAGGAAGGGCATCCAATCATAGAAACATTGCCAAAGCAGACATTGAAGTACAATGCAGTCCTCTAACTTGTTCAATTCTGTTGAACCATCCAACCCATGCCAGCATGGTAGACAGATATTAACTGGTGGTGATGAGGATATATATATATATATATATATATATATATATATATAGTAGCTGTCGACACAAATTCAAGTATAACATTTTCATTGCAAACATATGCTCATAAACAACTTTGATAGCATGTCTACCATGGGCCTTTAAACGTCTACTTAGTATTGGCTTTGTTTTAAATTTTTTGTCATAAATGCAGCATACATGTGTACAAAAGTTAAGTTCTGAAGTTTACCGAGTTAGCATTTAATCATGTAAGTTGGTACCATCTTGAAATTGCTATTATCCACCTTAATGGACTGTGAGTTAATCAACAAATTTTAAATACAGAAGAATTCATCATTATGCTGGAGAATTACTTTCTCCTCCCACCAATTTCTTCCACATATTGCTCCAGCATCTAATTCTATGAATTTTTTTTTAGCTAACTTTTGAGAAATTCCAGTATTAGAGAAGTGGGTAATTTCTTTTTGGTCTCTTGAGTACAATTCCACTTGTATTATGTATAGAAAGCTCTTATTATAATGTTTGCAATGCTTGTGACAAAGTGAGACCAAAACGAGATTTGTGCTGTTGTCTATTAACATACCTTACTTTGTTTTAAATTTCATTCCAACATGGTGGCCAGACAAACTATGTGAATTTTCAAGTATGGAAACAAATAGCAGTTTTCACTGCTTGATTCAGCCAATTAAATGTCACAGATACTCATAAACAAAGATAAGGAAAAGTCCTAAATTCATAGAGTTAATCATGATTTCAAAGTTTGGCACAAGGCCAACAATACCAAGGAAGGGGTACATTGATAACATAAACCCCAGTGTTCAAATGTTACTTATTTTATTGACCCAGAAGGAATGAAAAGCTAAGTCAACAACAGTGGGGTTTGAACACAGAACATAAAGTAAGAAGCATTTTTCTCAACGCACTAATGATTCCGTCAGCTTGCTACTTTTCATACTATTAATAATGATAACAATAATGATAACAGCAATTAAATCTAAAATTTTACTCTGAATTTTGAGCGTTAACTCTTTTGGTTTTAGCTAAGGATGTTATTTTTAGGAATAAAATCTTTTCCATATTGAAACATGGAAAAATGAAATTTGGAGCAATGACAATCTAAAATATATCAGCTTACTCACACACACACACACAAAGACACAATTGCTTATAATGCCTGCACAATATATAGCTATTCACTGCGTTCAATGATAAGCATAATTTCATAAAATTGTTTAAGAAATTTTTTTCTAAATATAGGCTATGCAAATATAAATTCTCTTTTATGTTTTTTACTTGCTTCAGTCATTTGACTGTGGCTATGCTGGAGCACCACCTTAAAGGATTTTAGTTGAAGGAATCGACCCCAGGGCTTATTCTTTGTAGGCCCAATACTTATTCTATCAGTCTCTTTTGCTGAACTGCTGAGTTATGGGGGCATTAACACACCAGCATCAGTTGTCAAGTGATGGTGGGGGGGGGGACAAACACAAACACATATATATATATATATATATATA
>NC_068983.1:81156651-81164980 GCF_001194135.2 Octopus bimaculoides
ATATATATATATATATATATATATACAACAGGCTTCTTTCAGTTTCCATCTACTAAATCCACTCACAAGGCTTTGGTGCCATGCAGTGGGACTGACCTCGGAACTATGTGGTTGAGAAGCAAGCTTCTTACAACAGCCATGCCTGAATGTTGAAGTTTTCATGAATATCATCTTGTGAGCAGTCTGGTTCTTTAATTCACTGCAAGTTATGGTTTGAATTACAAATCTAAAGAACCACAGACTACAGTTTTCTCTAAGTTATTCCCAGGGAGTGATATCACTGTCAAGCTTTTGAGATGTTTACTTCTCAGGTCCTTGCAATGCCTTTTCTTCTTGTAATGAAAGTTTCTGCTATGTGGTCTGTTATATAATGTAAGTTATTTTCACATGCACCTATTGAAACATGTGAATAACATGACTCACTCATCTGGTATCAATTCCAAATAAGAGAAATGTACTTTGAATATGAGCTCTGTCATAGACTACATTATACAGAACCTGTCTTACCAGCTGATTTTAATCATTCTGCAGAGAAAGTCATGTTGAAATACTTCAGTTGCCCAGCATATCTGCTGTGTATTATTCCTGTTTTGCAGGCATATAAAAGTGGAGGTAGAACAATAGCAAAAATATATTTTCAGGTTAATCATTAGGTTTATTATGATAATCTGTAGAAGCATGAATTAGATAGGAAATACAAAACAAAACCTCTGTTTCATGCTATCTACAAGATGAAGCAGAGATTAATGTTTTGGGTAAAGCTTTTCATTCCCTAATGAATGGCACCACCTGGAATATTACTCATTTTCATCTCAGTACACCAAAAACATCAGATTGTATGATTTTAGGCTGTCTAGTTCACTTACAAGTTCATTTTTAATATGAACCTGCCTGAGGTTGCCCATACTAAAATATTTATATTTAAATTAGAAATCTTTACTAGAATCTCAATGTATTATGAAAAACACAGTAATATATCAGATACTGAATACTAGTATAATATACTAATAAAATATTAGGGTAAAGAGTAATTAAGAACACTTAAAACATGTATAATGTACATTAGTCTATGATTAAATTTCAGATGATTTTTTTTATTTACTGAAGAGAAGAATAAGATGCTGTTACATCATTTTAATCTTTATCACTAAGACTTTTGAATAAATAATTGTAGAGTTTCTGTTATACATTTTTACAGTATCCTGAACTCCCTTTCTCTCTCTCTCTCTCTCACTCCCTATTTATATACATATATATATATAAAGTCATAAATGACAGAGAAATAGTCTGATGAAATTTTATTTAAGAATATGAACATTCTGATATGACAAATTGTTTCATATTGATAAATAAAATTTCATCAAACTGTTTCTCATCATTTATGACTTTATACCCTCCTTATAGTTTTCTCTTGTATTATACTATATATTCTATATGTTATGTAGAATGATACAGTAAGGAGCTTTTGTTATGAGTACTACTGGGTTACTTGAATCCATATATTGTGACTTAAATTATTTTTTTATTCTTTTGTTTCAGTCATTTGACTGCGGCCATGCAGGAGCACTGCTTTTGGTCGAACAAATTGACCCCAGGACTCTTGGTTTTTGTTTTGTTGAACCACTAATTTATGGGGATGTAAACACAGACCCACAAACATATACACACACAAAACACACACACACATATATATGACAGGCTTCTTTCACTTTCCATCTACTAAATTCACTCACAAGGCTTTGGTTTGCCCGAGGCTATAGCAGAAGACATGCAGTGGGACTGAATCCAGAACCAGGTGGTTGGTAAACAAGCAACTTACCATACAGCCACTCCTGCACCTATATGTCTTCATACACACACATATATACATCATCATCATTTGAGGTCCCTTTTTCATACTGGAATGGGTTGAAGAATTTGACAGGAACTGATGAGCCAGAGAGATGTGTTGAGCTCTAATGTCTGCTTTTGCATGGTTTCTACAGCTGGTTGTCTTTCTTAATGCCAACCATTTCAAAAAGAGTACTGGGTGCTTCTTTTCATGGCACCAACACAGGTAAATCACCTAGTACATGTACAAGACCCTCTCAACTGAGTGGGGTGTAGTACTGAAGGATATGAAAGTATGATAGAGGGACAAAAAGCAGGTGTCTTGCTGAAGAGGTTAATACATAGTTTCCTCAGAGAGAGGAGGGGAGCAGAAAGAGAGAGGAACAGAAAAGGTGGGTAGGTAAGTGCACTGGGGTGAAAAGAGTGATGGATGATTAGAGATGGAGATTGAGGTGGAACTGTAACAGTTTGAGGGAGGGAAAGTGAAGGAAAGGAAACAGAAGTTGGTAAGGGAGAAGGAGGAGGTGATAAGAAACAGTAGGAATACAACGTGGACTGTAGGGTTAGTGGGTATCATTTGCAGCATTTGAATTAGAAGGAAGATTGATGGAGGGATGGGTAGAAGATAAATAGTAGGGGAAGGCTTGACAGGACCTCATCTTTTGCATTTTGATCCCTCAATATCTCCTCCAAGAGGTGCAACATTTTGAAGTCAATCTTCCCTACTTCATCCTTTGTCTTCCTGAGTCTCCCTTCTCCACAGGTTCCTTCATGCTTAGTAATTAATGTTGCTTGGACCAATAGTTTAGAATGTACTTCTCATTTAACAAGGGATAAATATCTCTGACTTGATATTTCAATACGTTTTGAATACAAAGCAACCCTTTGTGTATCTGTAACATGTGTGTGTGTGTTTGTGTGTATGTTGTGCATGAGTGTGTGTAGTGTGCATGTGTATGTATCTATATGTATCATGTGTATATTTATCTATATGAAGATGAATTAAAAGAAATAAGAGTGACTAGTGGCATGTATTTGAACAACTGAGATGAATAAAGACACTAAATACCATACAACATGAATTTTGGATTTAGTGAAATTTTCTCCACTTCCAGAGAAAGTAAAATAAACACCTGGAAGCACCAGGTGTTTATTTTATCCACACCAAATTAGGTGGAATGAAAATTTCAAGAATCAAGAATTCTTCAAAATTGACAAGATAACAAAGGTAAAGCACTGATTGTCTGTGGCTATGAACATGTGTTTCTGCATCATCTGTACAACAGTTGTTCTAACTAGTTTCCAACAGTTATATATCGTTATCATCATCATCATATTTTAACATCCGTTGTCCATGCTGGCATGGTTTGGACAGTTTGACCAGGGCTGGTAAGCTGAGGGGCTGCACACATATATATACACATATATATATACATATATATATACATACACACATAATGGGTGGTACACCTACACCTACTTCTAAACATTTATTTAAAAACACATATAAAAGGTTGTAAGTCATTAGACACATTTTATACACCATATATGTTTGTATATATATTTACAAATATATTGAACTCTTTCCTTCATTTCAATATTCTATATTTATTAAGGACTTTGAGAACACTGACGATAACTTTTAATGATTTTGATAAAGAAATGAAGCTATAACTCTCAGATATTATAATTAAATGCAGAAGTAATTCCCATGCACTTTCAAACATAGCATTATTTTTTCTTTCTGAAATGAAAACATCACTCAGAAAGAAGTGAAAAAAGCTAGAAAATTACAAAAAAAGTCTTGACATGGAAATGATGAGAGAAAAATGGTATGAATAATAATTCGTGAATTGTGTATAACAAAAAATACAAAGGCAGTACACAAAACATTGGCAGACAGCTAAAACATGAGACCAGACCTCACATGTTTGTACACATTAACAAAACATATTTACAACAAACAAGAACAACCCTTAAACAATAAGAAACAACAAAAACAAAATTTGAAACACATCTCAACAAACGATGATGCATGTGTACACCTCAGGAAGAAAGAGAAGAATCTGATAAATAGTGAAAGATGAGGGAAAGGGTAAGTACGGTATAAACTGAACACATTAAAAATTTGATGAACAGAATAAATATAAAGTTATGTAATAATAAACAAAATATAATTGAAACAATGACATCACAGATTCAGTAATCCACCGGTTAGGTCAAGAACCCACTAGCTAGGTCAAGTCTGAGTCTCCCCTATAACTATGCCTACTTGTTATATTGAAAATGGGTAAACTCAAAGGCAACCATAAGCATATTCTTTGTTGGTTATACTAAAAATGTATCCAATTTCTCCTAGGTGACTTTATTTTTCTATCACAATGATATGCTACTTCTTCTCAGCTTCTATTCACTCTCCATCAGCTGAAGTAGAAAGTATAGTACTCCTGAGTGGGGTTCATCACCCTCATCTGTTTTGGGGAATGAAGATGAGCACTTTCTAAAACTTTGGCAAGTAATGCTGTTGGAACAGCTGCCTCCAGGACCTACTGTTGCTGGGTTGCTTTGGTTGACATATTTTGCTCTGAATTTCCAGCTCCTTAGGGTAAAAAGTCCTACAAGGGCTTCTGCACCCACAAGTCTAACAATTGGGCTTTCTACTCAGCACTTCTAGTCTCATTGCATATGGCTTGAGGTCTGGAGAGATCACAAAAACTTGCAAATCCAAGTTGATTTCCACCTTTTATCACTTTTCATTTCTTGTCATCTGTACATTTATCACTTACTAATCTTGTGCTATGAAAGTAATCATAACCCAAACATAACAAATGTTACTGCCAATTCCCTCTGACTGGTACCTGTGTGTTGCACTGGACCTTGTAGTGTGATACAAGCCAATAGGCATCACACGAGCGCTGCTTACCACTTTGCATTTCCTTTGAATTTGAAGAAGAGAGAAGAAACTACTGAATGTTCTGTTTCACTTGTAGACAAGATAATGTCAAACACTTCAGTCAGGGCCTCCTCCAATGCATCCTTAGCAAGCATACAAAATTCTGCCACAGAGGTAAGTCAAATTCTCTATGCTTCTTTTGAAACCAATTTTTGGAGTAAGAAGACAGAGACCTTCTTGAAATACCTCTGTCACACTTGTCTATGTTTAGGCTTCCTTTACTGAATGTAACATTTGCAAAACTGTGTATGTAAAGCAATATATTGTTGTTGCTGTTATTGTTAAATGAGTTGTCAAAATTGCTCTCATTTGTATTAAACTACAGATATATATTTTGTCTCAAAATGTTACTGCTTTCTTTTACAATATTTTCGTCTATTTCCTTTTTTCTTGTTTTTTTTTTTTTTGGTGCTTTTTGTACCGGTGTTAAGGCTTTTGTTTGTCTAAGGGCATTTACTGCTAACATTTTGTGTTGAATGTCAGCTAATAAAAGAGTTGTTTTTTTTTCCCCTTTGTCCAATTTGGGTGAAAACTTTTTAAAAAACCTGCTTATCTTTTTTTCTGAATCAATTCAAAGGTAATGACACAGAAAAATTCCAGGTTAGAAAGAAAAAAAAAATCCCAAAATGAGAGCAGTATGAAGCACATCTTGACACAGTAAAATCAAATAATGATAATAATAATGATAATCATTTCTGCTAAAGGCACAAGGCTTGAAATTTTGTAGGAGGGAACTGGTTGGATTATACTGACCCCAATGCTTAACTGGTACTTGATTTATTGAGGCCAAAAGAATGAAATACAAAGTTGACCTCAGTGATATTTGAACCCAGAATGTAAAGAAGAATGAAATGATGCAATGCAATTTGTCTTGCATGCTAACAATTCTGCCAATTTGTGGCCTTAATAACAATAACAATAATAGTTTCAAATTTTGGCACAAAGCCAGCAAGTTGTGGGGAGAGGTTAAGTCGATTACAACACCCCTAGTGCAAAACTGGTACTTATTTTATCAACCCCAAAAGGATGAAAGACAAAGGTCGGCCTTGACAGAATTTGAACTCAGATTGTAAAGACAGATGAAATGCCACTATGCATTTAGCACATCATCCTAACGACTCTGCCAGCTCGTCACCTTTGTAGCAGCAGCAGCAGCAGCAGTAGTAGTAGTAGTAGTAGTAGTAGTATCAATAATCATAGCAACAATAACAGTATCTGACATTATATCCATTTCAAAGATCCAAAGATTACCTCTCTGAAAACAAAAACAAAAAAAACCTATTCTACCATATTGTTACATCTCCGGATGACATGATTTTTCATCCAATATCAACTATATTTACATATCCATTTCACATTGGTGATACACATTACAAAAAAAAAAAAAAGCTGGTCAACACATGTCAAAGGATTTAGGCCTCTGATTAAAGACAGGGTTTAAAGTAAAGGATTTAACCAAAGAAAACCTGTGTTAGGAAAAACACCACAATGATGTCTTTAAAATAGAGTATTTATTTCACTAATCTGAATAACATGAAGCTACTTTTTCTATGCCTCATTTTCCCCACACCATCCTCTTAATGTACACCGGCATCAAGGGATTGAGTAAAAAAAAAAAAAATGTTTTGATGCCAGTTATATTGATGATGATGATAACACTTTGATGATATAAGGATACAAACAGATGCTGAAGATGATTTTGATGCAGTAAAAAAAAAATTGCATGTTTGCAATGCATTAAGGTGGTTACCATAGAGACTACAGCCTGAACATTCAATGAGGCATCATTTACTCAAGGACAATAAAATACAAGTGTATGCTACTGACACACCTCCCATCCAACCCATGCAGAAAATAGTTTGGAATCAGAAAGAGGGGAATAGGCTGTCTAGTCCCTGGGTATTCCACAAAACTGATTGCACACAACTATGAACTAAACTCCCTAACCCATACCATTCAAACATAAGAAAAAGCATGAAGGAATACATACATATATATATATATACATATGTACATACATAAATATATACATACATATACACAAATATACATACTTACATATACATACATATATATTTATATTTATACACACACACACACATATATTTATACACACACACACACGTGTGTGTGTGTGTGAACAGAAACGCACCTACACATATGCACACACACATGTATATCTAATTGGATCTGCATGCATTAATATGTGTGTGTATGTGAAACAAATATTTTCCTATTATCACAACAATGATAATTATTTCATAATAGATGAATGATATTTCCTTATCATCACTATTATGATTATCATAATCACCAAAATCTGTATCACTAACAATAACTGCAATAACTACAACAACATCATCAGCAGCATTGCCATTATCATTATTAAGATTTCCTCCTATCAAAACAATAATATAATTTCCTCTACGAAAACTAATTTTTATAAAAAAAAGAAATTCCAGTAAAATGTAAAAAAACAAAAAATAAAAAGATAAACAGAACACCTAACAAAATACAAATGAAAGACAAAAATACATATAAAGCTACCAACAAAAAAATATGTAAAGGAAAGAAATTTGGTAAAAATTTATAATTTTATTTCTAAAACAAAAACTTCAATGAAGGGCAGCCATATAGGAAAACCAATAACCTCTGCAGAACCTTATTTTGTTCTGAAAGAAAAGATCCCATTCTTCAAAAGCCAAATAATGCGAATGGGATATGCAAAATAGATTATACAGAGGAAATATAAAGATCACAAGGTATTTAGATTACACTGAAAGAATGAAGGAGATCAAAAGATACTTAAATTACACAGAGGAAAAATAAAACAAAAATATATAGTAGTAGTAGTAGTAGTAGTAGTAGTAGTGGGAGTAATAATAATAATAACAGTGATGATGATAATAATAATAATAATAATAATAATAATAATCACATCAACTCAAAGTAAAAAAAAAGGGAAAGGAATGAAAAATCATGGGATATTACGATTACATGGAGAAAGTCGGGAGATCACAAGATAGTTAGATTATATAGCTGGGATAAAAAGATAGGGGCCATGATAGGAGAACTGAGATGGAAAACTAGCTGAGAGTGAAAAGGGGGTAAAAAAAAAAAGACAAAAACTGATAGTCTTAACTGGAATGAATAGAACACAGGTACTTTGAAGACTTTAAAGCTTTATTAAAAATGCTTAATTATATGAGGAGAGCTATCAATAGGTAACATTTAGCTAATTTATATATATATATATATATATATATATATGAAAATGATATATATATTTCTCCCTCTGTATATATATATATATATATATATATATATATATATATATATATATATATATATATATATATATATACAGAGGGAGAGATGTGTATATCATTCATATATATATATGTATATATACATATGTATATATATATGTGTATATATATACATATATATATATGCATATATATATATATATATGCATATATATATATACATATATATATATATATGTATATATATACATATATATATATGCATATATATATATAT
>NC_068983.1:81165807-81179207 GCF_001194135.2 Octopus bimaculoides
CCAAGCAACCGGGGATGTTTAAATCCGGAGGCACTCCTGGGGATCACCTGTACGGGTACCGTCTTGGGTAGAGGGCATCCAGAGGCAGGTAATTTATTGTTTAAACCGTAGTTTATAATTATATTTATGTGGAGAATGGAGCAACAAATACAAGAAGAAGCAATTCTGTTGGGCTAGTTAGCCGTTGTTTTATTATGTGGAGGTTATGTAATGAGTCATTGTGGAGGTTGAGGTTAAGTAGTGAGTTATTGTGAATGTTATGTAATAGTCATTTACGTACGTTTCAATCTAGCCAATGGTTTGGCAGATCTCATCAGAATGTTGAGGAGTATGCTAAGAGTTCGTGGTTCGAGGGCTGTAGGAGAAGTGATTGGTGGGTATATTAATGTATATGGTGGTGTGATAATAGCGATAGGTAAAGAAAGCCTTACGTTTTAGTTGAAGTTGTGTTGGTCTTCCTGTAAGGGGATGTAGGATGGGTGCTATTTAAGCTCATTATTCCGGAATATATATATATATATATATATATATATATATATATATATTGCATACATATACATACACACAAACACACTCATAGATTGTTATTGGTGCAGACATGTCTATGTGGTTAAGAAGTTAACTTCACAACCACGTGATTTTAGGTTCAATTCCACTGCAACGTACCTTGGGTAAGTGCCTTTGACTGTAGCAAAGGCTAACTAAAACTTTTCGAGTGGATTTGTTAGACCACTGAAATATGTCCATCATATGCTTATATCTATGTGTTTCCTTGTCTTGTCACCATATGCTAATTCTGAAAGAGCAACATAGTCATGTAGGTGCTGTCATACATTTTAATCATCATCATCATCTAGATCACCATCATCTTTGTCATCATCATTTAATGTCCATATTCCATGCTGACATGGGTTTGCTGGTTTGACAGGACCCAATGTGTTCAAGGACTACATTGAGTTTCAATGCCTGCTTTGGCATGGTTTTTTACCACTGGATGCCCTTCTTAAAACCAACCACTTTACAGCATTGACTGGGTGCCCTTTTTGTGCCACCTGCACTACTGAGGTCACTATGCATTTTGCAAGATCACAAGCCTTGGGTGAGGTGGGGACAGTGCAGGTTCCTTGCAGAGGGTATTTGAGTTAAAAAAAAAAACACGAAGAGAAATATTACCTTGTTTGAAAAGAGGTCAGGGTCAGCGACTAGAAAACAATCTGGCCATAGGATATTTACATCAACAAATTTCATCTGACCAATACAAGCATGGAAAAGTGGATATTTAAATGGGATATGATGATTATATATACACACACACAAATATATTTATTCATTAGTTCAGTCTTTTATATCCAGTTTATGCATGAATAAAATGAATGTCTTTTGAGGCACTGTTTTACATCCAATACCCTTCTTGTTGCTAACCCTTATTTGTTTTTCAGTTAAGGGATCTCTTATTTCTCTCATATTTCAAAGCACAAAGCCAGCAAATAATTTGTTGAGAGCAGAAATGATCGCAACATCACCATTTGTAGTTCACAATATTCAGAGAATATGTTACCAAAGACATATGTAAATATATATCTATATATATATATAAATACATGCAGCTACATATATACAAATATTTATATATAGCATACATATACATAATGCATACAAGTACATACACACCCATATGTACAAGCATGGCTGTCGATGATTAAAACATGATTGCGATCATCTTCATTGATTAGATATGACAATGACATAACGAATTTGATTAAGACAATTGACACTCTCACATTGCTTTCATATTTCAGAGGTATAAAAAAAAAAAATTTCTATTGTAAGAGACATTATCGAAGTGAAAGAAGACTTAGTGAGGAATTAAACATTTATCAAGGACACAACACAAGCAAACAACAATGCTAATGTAAAAACAAGTATCAAAATGACAAATGATGACAAGTATAAACATAACAATCGCAACATCACTGGCAATAATGTTAAAGAAGTGGATAAATGTTTCATATATATATATAAATATATATGGAACATCTATATATTCATCTATCTCCATATACACACTCATGCATAGAACATCTACAAATATCTGCATTAGTATACAAGAAGACTTTGATATATATACATACATTCCTGTGTAATCCACAGTATATTATTTGTATCAATAAATGCCAGGTGTTGAGAATTCAAGTGAATCGAAGTATGTCTACCTTGATTTTCTTATTTGTTCTTATTTTTATTATTCATTGCACTAATCAGAAGTTTGGCATTGTACATATCCTTACTTCAGCTGTCTGTGCCAGTGAGGTAATCTGGAAGTGCAGATTATCAGGAAATTGACAGAATATCAATGATGGCAATCTAATGCTCTAACAGAGTTCCAAATGCCCAAAGATACAAAAGTAGAAAACTTAATCATAATTGACTTTCTTCAATCTTTTATCAGAAGTGGCATTTGGCTGACATGACATTAATATTCAACGATCATTGAGAAACTAACGAGGATAGTGAAAAAACATCAGTAAGACACAGCATCTTCATATGGTTTACATTAAAAGCAAAATTACTGTTTTAAACAGTACTCTTAGCAGTAAGTACTTGCAAAAATATAAAAATGACACGTTTTTGACTAAACAAAATTGAAAGAAGTTTTACTCAACTGAATGAGATTTTAGTGTATTACTTGGTAATCAAGGAAATAAATCGTAGTATATCACAAATACATCCAGTATAAGACATTGAATCTGATTCTATGTTAAGCATTTTTAGAAGTATTTATAGCATTGAATGGCAAATTTTAGCCTAGTCGATATGAATCTACTCATTTTGGTATGTTTGGCTAACCCAATCCATTTTGCATTGAAATCCATGCCAAAACTAGTCAGTTTTGTATTTAACTATGTGTAACCAACTGTGTTTATTTTACAAACTGAGAAAAATGAAAATCAAAGCTAAATTTCAGCTAGAAAAACAAAACATTAAACTAGTCAAGCATAATACATCCAGTCCAAAGTGTTAACACATTAATAATTACCACAGCCTTGCGCAAACATTTTCTAAAATAAGCATAAAACCTCAAACATTTGATAATTTTTATGAAACTCAAACCATTTGAGTGTAGTATAGAGTTTTACCCTAAGGGCAAGGCTCACAGACAAACAATAACAAGGGTATGTTTTTTCTTTTTTTTTCAATTAGTTTAATAAGATTGTTTTGGACATTGAAACAATATAATCCTTCCTTTGAAACTGTAAACTGGAGAGGCAAAGTTCTCTTTTTTTTGCAGCTGGGTGTACTGTCTCTATTGCTAATTATTCCACTATGAATGAGAATGGGCCTGGTTTCTCAAGTATAGGTAAACATAGTAAAGATTTAGAGTAGAACATATGTTCAACAATAATGAAATTTGAAAAATTTATTATGATGTGGTCAATCAGCTACCATCGTAATTTCAAAGCTACTTTATTGACATGAAGTTTAAGTAAATAAATTGAACATAATTATATACACAACTTGTAAGTACCAGAAAAATGATCTTGATCTCAATAAATATGGCAAAAGAAAAAAAAATATTACAATCTGATTGATATAGAAAAGGAAGATATTAGGATATTAACTACATTATTGCACTAAGTAAGCAAAGTAAACCAGTTTTGTTTACAAACATATTTCTAAACTCTAAACTTAAGACAATTATCTTATATGCCTTCTGCTTTCATAGTCTATGGTTGTCTAAGTTTAAAATATATTGCTACAAAAGAATCATTTCACTCAATCTTTATTCCTGCCCCGCTAACCATAAGTTAATACCATTTGCTCAAAGTTCTTGCTCTGTTTCATCTTTGTAATTTTTGTTTCTTTTGCACTGGTAACATTTCTGTATGATTATCTTTAAATATAAATATACTTTGTATATACTGCCATTTTCCATTATGACATTAATTGTTGTTTTCAATTTGCTTCCATTTAGGTCCATACACATGCTATTCGTTTTAATTTCAAAGAATTGATCACAATTAGAGTTTATGAGTTTGTATGCCATGGGGTCTTTCAGACTGAAGACATAAGCAACATAGCAACTGATGTTATGTGAGAGAGGCCACTCAGAGCTCTAGCAATATAAATGAACTCTTTAGATGTGAGATTGACAAGTACAAAGATAATGAACAAATTTGTTTTTGCATGGAGGCAATCAACAGCATGTTTGTGAGAACTAAAGCAGACCAAATATGCTGTATCTTACACATCATACTTCATCATATGGTATAACTGGTAAGAGTATACTAGCTGGAAGTAAGTGTGAGAATAAATGATGAAATGATCACAACTAGAAGACCTAAGAAAAAAAAGTCATCAACAATCTTGTATAGTTCAAAAGGATACTTATTTCTGTTCATTTGATTATTCGCCATAATTTTCAATTTGAAATTCCTGCTCACAAGCTTTTTCATAACTGATGTGGGTAATGGTTTCTAGGCTAACCTAATAGTTGGTTTTATAATTCAGTACCTAGCAAGGGTAGTCTCTCTAACTTAATGACGACACACAAATAATAGAAAATATTCCCCACCCTACAAAATTTCCTGATGGATATGGATTGGAGTCTGACAATAGTTGTTTCTGCTTTGGACTTAAAATTTTTTGAAAATTCAATAAAATATGACAGCAGAAAAATATAACTATCCAGTTGGATGAATAGATGTATGTGTATGTACATATGCATGTATGCACTTTTATTGTCTGATTTATGTAGAAAAGATGTCACTTGAAAAAAGAATTCCTGTGTTTATATCCTGTAACTTTGTGGCTCAACAGATAGATGTTACTGAGATAAATACCAGACTTACAAATAAGCACAGTAGGGATTGAAGTAACTGTGGTTACCAGAATTCTGTGTGAAAAAGCCCCTATATACACAACTAACCATAATGAGTTCTATTTTCCTCAGTTGTTTGACAAAAATCATGTGTGTGTGTATATATGGGTACGTGCATGTGTGTGCGTGTGTGTATAAAATTATAGCAAACACTTGGTCTTCATTGCAGAGAGATACAGAAGATGCAGTGTCAATGTTTAAAGAATATAAGTGCACTGTTGTTTCAATTACTGGTAATCCACTTATTTGCAATACTGCATTCATTAACAATGATAAAATAATGAGCAATAAAAAGTACTTAATTTTGTCAAATATTAATATAATTTGTTGTTGATACTGTTTCAAATGAAGAAATAATAAGGGTGAAGACTAAGACACTGTTGCATGAATTCTCTCTTCTTTCTCTCTTATTCACTATGTTCTGCACTGTCTTAACATAAGTATTACATCAGTCAGAATAAATAATAATAAAAATAATAATCCTTTCTACTGGAGGCATAAAGCCTCAAATTTGTGGGGAGGGGACAAGTCGATTAGATCGATCCCAGTGTTTCACTGGTACTTAATTTATTGGCCCCGAAACGATGAAAGGCAAAGTTGACCTTGACAGAATCTGAACTCAGAACGTAGCAGCAGATGAAATACCACTAAGCATTTTTGCCTGCTGTGCTAACAATTCAGCTAGCTTGCCACCTTAATAATAATGATAGCAATAATAATAAGAAGGGTTCATAATGGTTGCTTACAGTCAAACATGAGAAAATTAGACCTAACACATAACATACAAAGATGCTGTATTGCTGACCTGATTGACTGACAACATTGCAATTCTGGAATAATATTGGTAATGAACATGATAAAGTAACATTGCCACATATACAAATGACATCAAACTTCATGTCACCAGAGTTATTAAGTATCTCAAGCCTCCTAGCACATATTCCTTTACATCCATCTACAATACACCAAACAAAAATCCTTTGTCTATCAGTCACACTTATAAGAATCAAATTGTGAAAAAAAATTATAAAGTGACATGAAAACACTAACAACAAAGCTTTAATTTTTACTGATCTGCTTCAGGCTGTGAGTGTGCCAGTTTGTTCTTGAAAGAGAACATTAACACTAGTGTTTACCATCACATTATATATCAGTTTTCTAAGATCAAGAACCAAAGAACACTCATTTTGTAGCAGAAGCAAACATAGCTTGAATTTATTGTAGGCCTTGTAGGTTTTTAAGAAAAATCAATTATGAATATTTTGCTGCAATAAAATACTATCTTAATATTTCATCATACATCACTGTTGCTAACCACTCCTTGTTGCCAACAACTCTTCCATAAACTGAGTCCACACAGCGCTGGGCTGAAAACGCTGCATGTATGCAGCTGTACAATAAAATCAGCAATATTTGGTCAATGCATTTTAACTAAAATTGTTGTACACGATGAAACAAATCAGACAGTAACAATGTTTCAAATGCTAAATAGATAAATAAAGAAGAAAATATTAGCTCATTATTAAGATACCTGAATTGGAATTTGTCAGAGAGTATTTGAGCTCTAGTCATGCCTCTAATATAACTGAAAGTTAATGTAATACTAAATGCAATGAGGCTATGCAATCAATCTTAAAATTATGTGGAATTCTGTCATTTGACCCAGATCTATTGCAGGTAAGAATTACTTGGTGATTGTCTGATACAACTCTGAGATATGACAAATATAGGGAATGGCACTTACATTTTTGTCTTAAATGAAAAGACAAATGATAGCAATTATGGCCTTGTTAAGAATTTGTTTTGTAATCATGTGAATCTGAATTCAATACAACTACACAGTACTTCAGGTGAAAATATTTGATTAAAAACCTAGGCTGACTCAAAATCTTGTAAATGAAATTGGATAGACAGAAACAGTAAAAAAGTTAAATAGGTTGTAAATGGTAACTTATGGTTTCTCATTCCTTTCTCTGAAACAGTCTTGTAGGCCCTGCAGGGGTCGTTGGGATTTACCATCCCCCATTTGAACAATCCATGAACTTTTTTTTTTTAAATGGATATAAAGAACTGAAACTGGGTTATGAACTTAGCCTGCCAGTAGTTCATGCTTCGTTATGAAAAATCTCTTTCAAATCAATCAACAGTTTTTTTCCTTTTTTTACAGTCTTGCTTTTCCTATGTCATTAGAAGGTCTGCTTATAATGATATTTTGAAAATGAAGTTAGGAAATAGTCACTATTCTTTGTGACTGTCTCTCCTTTTGGATGTATATTGAGTTTTTCCCTATGACCAAAAATCATGGACAAACAATAACTGATAATCGTTTTCTAAATTATGCATGATACACTAGGCAATTAAAAATGTTTTGTCCATTGGAACAATATAATGCTTTCCTTTGAAGTTGTCAACTGCAAAATTGAGATTGTAATGACAATGCTTTCTCTTCTTTTGGACAGCTTTGGGAAAGAATTTAAACATCTCGGCTTTCATTAGTAATACTTTAATGTCAATGCTTCGTACTATTTTACACAGATGTTCAGTAAATATATGGATAAAAGTCAATCCTGGAATAAATTTGTCCAGTATGGCAGGGATTAAAATATTATTATTTTTCTTAAATTCTCATATATAGGAATTCTATTTGGAAAAAGTAGGCATTAAGAGTTCAGAATGATGAAAGACATACGAACAGCAACTAGACAAATTGCTTTGTAAAACTCTCTAAGAACAGCCTGTAATTAATTAAATTATAATAGCCATATAAAAATAAAAAATTCCTTAAATCTTAACGACACATAAAGAATAATTAAAAAGATGTATTATATTGAAAAAAGGGAATCCAGTGGCTATAGTAGAAAATTTGGGGTCGATGAACAAAAAGCTTCTGTTTAAAGAATGTCTTTGAGCAAAAAACTTAAATCCACTTTCCTTTGAGATGAGATTTTCTTCCACAAGGTTCTACAAATAGCTTAAGAAAGCTTACTCAAATTAGCCTGAATTAGGTAAAATAGTTCAGTAAAAGGCTAAGGTTAAGTTTTATACACACACATACACTTCTATATGATTGATATTTTAAAATATTTCTAAGGAACAACGCCCTATCAATTATGGACCAATATAAAATAACAATTGTGACATAGATGGCTGATAAGAATATTGATTTTCACTAAAAAGGATAGATACAATAGGAACTAAAATCCTATCAAATATTGATTTTATTAAATCTAGGACACATTCAGAAAATGTCTTTTTTTAAAATTCTTTCAATGATGGTTTTTCTAATTTCACAACACAAGCTATTCTCAGTGAATCTGCAAAAGATCTAATCTAGTTGGTATGGTTACAATAGCCATATGATGGTTGCAACAGAAAGTGTTTTTTTTATGTAATACTGCACATTAACTTATTGTTCAAAGTCTGCCTTAAAATGAAAAACAAATTGTGTAACAAAATATTACAAGAATTTTCTAAAAAATTCTTTTGAATCTTAAGTCTGAAAGTGTTGAAACATGTGAATATGTTTATATGAATGTATAGAAACATATTATAACATATAATGGTTTCTTACTCAGGCATGAAGTTATATATGTCTAGAGAAAGAGATATTGGAAGTTGCAGTATTTATTCCTTTCCCATGCATATTACCGATGTTTCTGAAATAGCTGTAGCGAAGAAGTGAAACTGGGTCACTGATTAAATAAATTCACTGCAAAATTACCACAACTACACAGCATCCATCATACAAAATAAAATAATGTAATCTGTATGAAAAATAGCAATTTCTTTGACTACCAATGTCACTACTTTAATGACTATTTTTTCTTGGCTTGAATGAGTTTGTCACACAAAGCTCAATCAGCTCATCTGAGCAACAATAACATTCTACAGTCTGACCTAACACATATAAGAGTACTATTTAGACTACTTTTATTTTGTGAGCACTTTAACAACTAAACAACTACCAAAACTTTTTATCTAGCACATCTCATCCTGTTCATATTATATGTATAATCCAAGGAAATACTGTTTGTAGCATGTCTGTGTCTAAACTCTTTAGCATTCAGATTACTCTGTCAAATGTAAAGCTTATTTATTTACATTGTTTTAAATGAATCATGTATTATCTCATAGTTTTGAAATTTCAAGGATGTGATGGCTAAATTTTAGAATGACATTGCAGGGTAGATGTGAGAGGCCAGATCTAACTGGTTTAAACATAAAATAGGTAGAATATTTAGGCTGGATGTGGCTGGTTTATATGTCAAAGGGTTGAATTTATGTTGTACAATAAAAAGATTATAATTAACTCATACAACTCCAATTCCTACAGATTCTTTTTATTTACTGCCAGTTTTGTAATGCCAAGTAGACTAACGCTTTTAGCATCTTTTGTAGATAGAAAGAAATCTTTGGTTACCATTAGAAAAGACCTGTCCCTAAATATCTTATAGCTTTTCTAACTTCAAGCTATTAAAGCTATCACAGATTCCCCCACCCCCACCCCCACTGGTGTTACATTGCTGAACTGGTAATTGTCTAGTTAGCATTAGACATGGGTTTAGAATTTGTTATAATTGTGCTGAAAAATGAATTATTACATATTTCAAGCTACATATACATGCAAACTACATTGGACGAAACTCAAGTAAAATCTATAATAGGCGTATAAAATTATCCTTATTACAGTGAGCTTGCTTTATTGGTAATGGTGCTGAAGTATTGACTTTTTTTGAATAATGACAGCAATGTCCTATCTTTCTAAAGAGCAACCTTTCAGATCCTACCAGCAACCATTCTTTGTTTTCATTTACAGTTTCACCAAAGAGATGATTGCAATTGTAAACAATGACTTCCTTTGGAATCTTGAGTTTTTCTTAGTGACCATCAGTTAAGTTCACCAGAGATTTACTAGTTATCTTGCAGTACATCAATAGTACTTTGTTTTTGAGAATCTTGCCAAAAGAAGTTTCTGCCATTGACAACTTATCTATTTGATGTTACTTCTAATCACCTTAACATTCTGTACATAGCTGTCATCTGCATGCTACCGACATACCTAGTGCCATACGCATACAACTAGAAGATAACATGCAACAGATGTGTAGTAATGTAGGTTTATTCATTAGCAGTTATAGCAGATTCCAAGAAAACAGCCACAAAATTACATTCTACTCATCAACAATACACCTAAAACTATTACACTCTCTACAAATGCTAAGAAATTACAATTTTTGATGACTTTTTATAGTTAATATATGTCTATAACATATTCAAGATTGCTTCTAAAAGGCTAGGTTTTTCTTTTTAGGTATAAGTTCCAAACCCACCTTCCAGCCAAAAAGCACAAGACCATTTCACATAAGATCTATTGTATAGATATTTGGAACCATTTAGCCACCAGGCACATATACATTTTAAATCACACCCCTACATCCCAACCTATAAAAACGTACACTACCCTTCAGGTTAACAAGCTCTCATTAACCAATGAGCCTTACCAACTTACTTAACCATCAATGCATAATGTCTTTCTTGTCTCTTCTATTCCTATTCCATTTCTGAATTGTCATATTCTGGATTGTCATATTACCTCTTCACATATCTGATGTGTTTCACATTCCATCTAAACAATTTGACCACTCATTCCTTCCTAGATCTCTAAACATTTGGAACTCTGTCTGTCTTGCTTTCTCTGCTATCATTGACCTATAGAAATTCAAATTGAACTTCAACTGCACTAGTCTATGCAATCTATAATTTGATGATAACTCATTAACATTGCAAAAACTAAGACCATTCCATCTTAACACTCAGTTTAGAAATGTTACTAAATATATACCCTCTTCATTAATCTGATGAGTGATAAGAAAGTATGTACAACTTTATGTAAACATAATTTAAGTTTTCGTGATCATATTTCTGTTGCTTATAAACATTTAAACTAATTTACAATGTAATCAAAATTTTGAAGGGTATTAGCAAAATAAAATTGCTAATAAACTGGTGTTTGAAACAATGAAAATGTTCTCACATAAAGTTACAATGAAAAGTTCAACTTAACAGTATGAATTTCAAGTCTTGTATTTAATTAAATGTGTGTGAATACACACACAACCTTATGTGTATATACATACATGTAACATGGTTATAATATGAAATTTTTCAGGGTATTCAATTTTAACTATTTCTCTACAGACTGAAAAAAATGATGAATAACCTTAATTGATTTTCAAACCTTATTGGATTCTCATCAGAGGCGTCTACACCATTCTGACAGTCTCCAGAGAAAGAAGCAGCCAAACTGTTTATATACTCAACAAATACAGCAGTCAGTCTATGAAGGAGTCCCTAATTTGCATACCGAAAGTGTTTAACACTCTATAAATACCAGCAGCCTGTCAACGGGGATCTTAGTCCACACAGTATCAAGGTATGATATGATAAATATGTAACATCTGCTTATAGGACAGAAAATTCCTCTAGAATTAGTTAGCTTTCATTATAGAAGCTGAAAAAAAAAAAGCAAAAAATATTAGGATTAATCTAAGTAGAAGGTACATAAAAAAAACTTGGACAAACCAGCAATAAAGGAATTGAATATCCTGAAAAATTTCATATATAAAGATGACTGACCAATTTGACTAACAGACAATGAAGTAAAATTATTTAAAATATACCTTAATGCTGCTCATCATAAAAGTAAGGAAAGAAACTGTGTGAATTAAAATGAATGATCTTTAGGGACATTATTATTATTAAGGGCAATGGCAATGATGGAATTAAATAAGCTGTGACTGCTGAATACTAATTAGAAATTTTGGTAAACTGAAAAGCAAGTGATAATTATTCATTTCCCTGAAGATTGACAGAAAGTGTATAGGATGAAAATAAGTGCGTGTTCAAATTTTGTTGAAACTGGAGCATGATTAGTGAAACAAAACAAATAGTATTCTCATTGATTTGGAACTTATTTTGTTTTCCCTTTTTACAAAGAAAATATTTGAAATTTCTGTGACTATAGCATGAAAAGTATCCACTGACTGACTATAAAAGACATGGAACTACACTTAAATCGCATAAATTGACAAATTTTACCACATTATATGCAGTGGGATGAACTTTTGAGAAAAAAAAATCTATACTTAGGTATTTAGTAAATATTGATAGAAAGGACAAAACATAGTAACTATTCATCTATCAACCAATGCTACTAGTACTATCACTAACATAAACAACTCTGACCATATAATTAATTGGTATATGAATGGTGAAAAGCAAAGTGAATTCTTATCTCTTCTTTATTGATCAAGAGCCATAAGAAGAGATGGGTTTTTAGTAAGCTAAGGCAAGGAAGATTTAGAATGCTGATAGTATATCAGATAATAGGACCTCACAAATAATATGATGTTAGATTTCATTGAATAATGCAATATTAAAGACTAGAACAGCTTATGACAGTAAAGAAACTGGTTAATGATGATCCAAAAGTAAAGACCTATACCAATAGAGAGTAGAATTTCACATGGAGACATAAAAAGATTGGGGAATAAAATGTTAACAACACTCTATAAGATGGTACCAATGTTAAAACCTTTCAGAAATTCAAGTTCATAATACACTTCAATTGGTTTTTAAAAGGGCATTAAGTTTGATCAAAATTATATTTAGAAAATTTAATGAAAGAAAGGCAATAGAAATTCATTTCATTTAATGATTCCTATGAAAACTGACATTGTGACAGCAAGATTGAACTGGGTAAAATAGACATTTTCACCAGGAATCTGTCATCAGAATCCAAATCAGAACAAGTTAGATTAAAAAGACAAAAAGGTTAACATAAACACATTTGAATTTACTTCTCTCTCTCTCTCTCTCTCTCTCTAACCGTTTATTTTTCTTATAATTATACATACATACAGACAGACAAGAAAGAAACATAGCTCCATAAAAAAGGATAGAGAGAAGTGGACAAACAACAAAATAGAGTAAAAAATAGTGATTTACAAATAGGATGTGTGTGTGTGTAGACATATATATATATATATATATATATATATATATAAAGAGAGAGAGAGAGAGAAATAATTACCTTAAATACAGTACTACTTATATCTAAGCAATAAACATTTGAATATATCCCTCACTCTGACGCATGATACATTGACAGCCCCACCTCTCAGTATCATAATGAAAACTGAAGCTAAGATGGAACAACATCAATGAATTTCAATCAATAAGAGGCAGAGTTGTCAAAAAGTATATTAGTACTACCAACACCATCACTATTGCCATCATCATCAGCTTCATTTTAAACAGCTTTAAATTGAAAATTTTTACAACAGTAGCAATTGTTTATATTCACCTCCCCCATACAAATCTCTTGTTAAAAGGATATCGCACAAAACTTTTCAAATAATCTAAACAAAAGAAAAAATAATTAAATAGATAAATAAATAAAACAAGAATCTGCATACACCCAGACATGCATACATACAAAGAAAGGTAAAAAAAAAAAGAA
>NC_068983.1:81179312-81185357 GCF_001194135.2 Octopus bimaculoides
AAAAAGAAAGAAAGAAAGAAAGAAAGAAAGAAGAAAAAAAAAATTTAGTGAAAAGTAGTGTGCATACTGAAGTTTCTTCTACTCCTCCCTCAATGATGCCCACATGTTGTGTAGTGAAGTGATGGCTGCATCAGAGTGCACATAACAATGCACCAGCAACTGCATGAACTAGCACACACCAGGCAGCATTCCTGACAGGCTATTTTGCCTGCGGCTGCTGCTGTGACAATATGCAAAGCAGAGGGATGACTGAGTTGATCAAGCAACTTCCTTTTGCCACCAGCAATATATTTTGGTAATCCTTTTAATAGTAGTAGTAGTAGTAGTAGTGGTGGTGGTGGTGGTGGTGGTGGTAGTAGTAGTATTAGCAGCAATAGTAGTAGTTGTAGTAGCAGCAGTAATAATAATGTTAGTGATATCTGTAGTAGTTGTAATGGTGAAGTATATTAAGCCTTGCTTATCTTAAAACAACAACTAAAATCGTTTCAGAAGCTGAGACTGCTAATGCATTGTTAAACTTTGCGTTTTTGCTAATTTAAATAATATTTCATAGAAATTTTCTCCATATGAAAGATGACAATAAAAGAATAAAAGAATGGGGCCTGACTTAATACTTATATCACATACAAAAAAACAAAAAGGTAAAAAAATCTGTGAAAAAATAGTCGGCTTAACTAACAGTTAACAATAAGCAATTTACACTTGAGAAATGATATGAAATACATTAGAATTAAAATAGTCCTAACCAATTCTCAAAGCAATTGTACCTATTGTGTCTTAAGCAGTAATTATTCATATTTAAGAAAGCAAAATTTAAATTCAAAAATTTCCTAAGAATAATCATTAATTTCTTCTTTTTTTTAAAATTATATAATTGAATAAGTAGAAAATATAGTAAATTTTTAAAAAACATTGCATACACTGCTTTCTTTCTTTGGTACAAAGCTCCTTTGTATTTCAGGTGGTAGGACAATGTATAGTCAACTAAGTTGGCTAATGCATATAAGTAGTTTTTACTATATTTATTTCATAGCAGTGATAGTCAAAGCTTATCTAACAGGATCTAAATTCATAAAATGACACCCTTAAGTACACATCAGTCCCATATTCACAAGAGACAAAAGCTAGGTAGGATTCCACCATAAGATTGAGGGGGTTAGGTTTAGACTTGATATTTCTCAGTTAATTAATTAGTAGATTTAAATGATATACACATAAAGATATAGGTCACAAGCTAAGCATTACTGAATAATCTGGTCTAGTATGTTACCTTCTAAGGCTATTATGTGGTTGTAAGTTTTGACATTAACTACTTAAACATGCAAGACTAACAATTATCCAGAAGTACCATTGTTTTTCATTACCACTGCTCTAACCACAACTAAAATCTTCAGACTATATCGTCAAATAGATACAACATACTGACAGCCATAATGCATCTCACATTGTTTGTCATTGCATATCAATGTACATAAAGAATCTAGGGCAGAATGAAGTAAAGAATATCAGCATTGATAAATTTGAGTTACTCCTGGACCTTGGTTATCTCCATGCTATAAGTCTTTTCAAGAAAATCTGACTGTAAATACTCAACAACAATGTTATATTTTTAAAATGTTCACAGTTGTCATTTCTCAATGCCCCAGACTTCCGTAAAAGTGTTTGCAGAAATACTATTTTAAAACAGACATTTTTTGCTAAGTTCTTCCATCTTGTTCAAGTTGTTGTTTAATCCTAGATCAATCTCAATTAAGCAGGCCTATGACCAAAGTCATTCTAGTCATGACTATAACTTTTCTTCAGATTTAGAGTATCAAAACTTATTTTAAGACAGTAGGGGATGATTTGAAGGAGTTTTGATTTTTATTTCCAGTAAGTTGAGAAACCACTTAGAGGCTACTTTTAAATTGTTTTGATTCGTGCTAATCAACAGTGTTTCTTAATCCTTAGTTGCTTGATATGGACTCTATATTTGTGTACACTGTGCTTTGACTAAGTTGCTGACACCAGATATTAGATATTGTAAGAGTAGAAGGTTTTAACACTCCTCACTAGCTCATCATTTATGTAATACAAATATCAACTATAATCAGACAAAGTAATAAAGATTATATAAAATTTAGTACAGCTGTAGATAACTTATTATCTAGAGCAGTTCCAAATCTTACATAATCTATGTATATCTTGGAGCTGATTACAACTGAATAATTCAATCCTTTAAATTTAGGGCCTTGTGCCTAAATGAGAAATTATTATTATTATGTGTGATAGGTAACAGAATTGGTGTTGGTGTAACACTTGATGCAATACCTCAGTTATATTTCTTTACATTATAAGTTCAAATCACAGTGGAGTTGGATTTGAATAATTTTTTTCCAAGGGTGATATGATATCAGTCAAGTTTTGTAGTTGACTGGATTCACTATACACTTCCCCAACAAACTTGAAGCTATGTATGATTGTGAGAAATCCTCTTCATTGTTGTTTTAAGTAGTATAGAAATAGTTGGGTAACTGACTTAGCAAGATTAAGAGATAATTGGGATAAATACTTTGTAGCATCTAGTTTGGTATTCAGATCTTGCTGAGGTCTTTGTATTTCATCTCATCATAGTTATAAAATATATATTAGTAATATACCTGGGTGAGTTAATTGATTATGCTTCATCTTCTTATGTTAATCATTTGGTGCCTCTCTCATCCCTTTCCATCCCATCACTAGTCAACAAACCCTTCAAACTCACCAGTCTCTTCCACAAGCTAGTGACAACACATCTTCTTTGAATAGAAAAAAGAGAGTTTTATGCCAAAACAAGAGAAACCATAAGAGCTTCATCAAGCAAAATCTGTGACCAGGATTAGATTCCTACATGGAATCTCTGCAAAAGCTTATACTTCAGATTCATTTAACAAATTATTGGGTTTACTTTATAGAATAAAGCATAAATGATATTACAGTAAGATCAATATTAGCCAGAAACAAGAAAGAAAAAATATACAGTTTTAAAATATGCTGGATTTCAAGAAATAATAATTTTTGATTTATTTTCTTGCTTTCTCTTTTATCTTTGTAATTTTTGAATAAGAAACTAATCTAAAAAAGAAAGCATATGGCTAAAAGATAAAGGAAACCTTTTCCAGTAATCCTTCAAAACAATGTCTTAACCAATGCTACTCTCTTTTACATCTATTGTTCAAAAGAGACCTTAACCTTGACCAAAACAAACCATGACAGTTCTACATTTCTATGGCATCATTAGCTTGCAAGAAACCATTTGCCTAAATAAAATCAAGCAACAAAAACAGAAGAAATTGTTTTATGAGTAGGAAGGTTGGTGAGGTAGTGGGGTATGAAATTTATGGAACCACATTCAATACATGTTTGCCAATTAATATGATCTTGATATTAAAATTACAATAAGAAGAACAAACAATAAAAAACAAAAACAAACTAACTGAATATCAAAGAAGATAAAACCATTATATATGGAAATAATCTAGGTAATATTTAAGATATTGGTGGCAGTGGAGGTGATTGTGGCTGTGATTATATTTTATTGCTGATGTTGATTATGGGTTGGTGCTGGTGAAAATGTTATTGTTGGTACTGGTGATAAGAGAGGTGTTGTTGTCATTGCTGTTACTGTTTATGATATGATGCTACTGGGGATTCTACTGTGTATGTGTGTGTGTGTGTGTGAGAGAGAGAGAGAGAGAGAGAGACATAGAGTAAGAGAGGGAGAAAAAGGTAGACAGAGACAAAATGGAAAAGAAATACCTATACAAACATCTGTCATTGAAAGGAATACCACCCCTATTATCTATGAGTGATCCCACCCATACAAAAGAAACGTTAATCACAAGGGTGGGCGTTATGCAATTTTTAATCAATATATCCCAGCCGATAGATGCCACTGCTGTAACTGCCACTGCTTTTATCACAAAAACACCACCAGTTTCTATAATCACCAGCATCATCATCATCATCATCAACATCACAAGCCACACTAACACTGCCACCATCAGTTTCAACACAAACCAGGAATATCATGACCACTACCCACCCACCCAACCACCACAACTATCACCACCACCAGTACTAATATCAGCAGGAATAAAAACACTTGCAATATCATCATCAGCAGCAATATTTCCAACCACTGCAACAGCACCAACAATAACACTAAGAGCAGCAGCAGCAGCTGTAGAGACACAAGCAATGCCAACATCAGCAGCTACTAACTACAAGAGTGTAAACATGGCAGTGCTTCAGCATAATGTTGTCTATTAAACAATCAGTTACTACTGCAGAAATGCTGTTGCTTTTTTGCAGTAGTAGATGCATGTGCAGCAGCAACCATGGGCCCTTACTGCTTGCATTTTTTAAACTTTAATAAAAACAACAATAACTAGAATTTCTAATTCAGTCACAAGGATTAATTTTAAGGGGAGGGTGTCAGTTGGTTACATCAACCTCAGTACTTGACTGTACTTCAAACACAGGATATAAAGAACCAGAAGAATTATTAGTTTCAAATTTTGGTACAAGGGCTATAATTCCGGGGTTGGGGTGAAACCAATTATATCGATCCTAGTGTTCAAATTGTACTTATTTTATCGACCCTGGAAAGATGAACAGCAAAATTGACCTCGGAAGAATTTGAACTCAGAACATAGAGATGGATGAAATGCCTCTTAGTATTTTTCCCAAAATGCTAACGATTTTGCCAGTTTGCCGCCATAGAGCCAGAAGAAATATTTGTCTGCTGCTCTTACATTTCTGATAGTCCAGTGTCCTAACAATAACAATTGTTTCAAATGTCAGTACAAGGTCAGCTATTTTTAGGGAGAGGGTGTTTGTCGATACCCCAATACTTGACAGGTATTTCATTTCATTGATCCTGGAAGGATGAAAGATAAAGTTGATTCCAGTGGAATAGGAAAACAGAATGTAGTGAGTCGGCAGCGAGCTGGCAGAAACGTTAGCATGCCGGGCGAAATGCTTAGCGGTATTTCGTCTGCCGCTACATTCTGAGTTCAAATTCTGCCGTGGTCGACTTTGCCTTTCTTCCTTTCGGGGTCGATTAAATAAGTACCAGTTACGCACTGGGGTCGATGTAATCGACTTAATCCGTTTGTCTGTCCTTGTTTGTCCCTTCTGTGTGTAGCCCCTTGTGGGCAGTAAAGAAATAAGAAATAAGAATGTAGTGAGTTGGAAGAAATACTGTTAGGCATTTTGTGCAATGGCTTAACAATTCTACCATCTTGCCACCTAAACAATCACAATGATGACTACAGTTATAAAGGTGGCAAAATTCATATGAGTTTACACATTTCTGAAGAGATGCAGATGAGAAATTGCATTAGTTTTCAGCAGTATTTGCCAACTCATTACATCATATATTTAATCCTCTTTTTTTTGCTTTCGCTTTATGAATAATTTTTCCTTTATTCAGTTGGCTTTTGGTTATTTTCACTTCACAGTTTGATTTCTATCATTTCTTAAATGCATATATTGGAGTGTGCAAATTTGGACTTATATTCTTAGGAGAAAGTTGTAGCTGCAAAACTCAAAAGGACACTGACTGTTGGATAAGTGAGCAGATGGCTTCTATCTTGTCAATTTGTTATATCAATGTGTGAATTAACATTGAAGAGATGAAACTCACTGTAATTGTTGTTTAGGACAAAGTTAGATCTCATCAAGTTGCTCAAAAGCATTTAAGCCATGACCATCCTGTCTTTCTGTACATTTAGGAATACATTGTTCAATGTGTCTATTTTTAAGATGGTAAGTGTAATTAGAGCAATGGTTCTTAACCATTTTTACTTATGGAGCCTTATTTTACTTGGAGGGGCCCTCATAGCTATTTGATGTTTAAAAATCCTGTTGTGGTTTTATAATTAAATATTATTAAGAATTCTTTACTCTTTTACTCGTTTCAGTCATTTGACTGCGGCCATGCTGGAGCACCGCCTTTAGTCAAGCAAATCGACCCCAGGACTTATTCTTTGGAAGCCTAGTACTTATTCTATCGGTCTCTAA
>NC_068983.1:81185367-81187521 GCF_001194135.2 Octopus bimaculoides
CCCAGGACTTATTCTTTGGAAGCCTAGTACTTATTCTATCGGTCTCTAAGTTACGGGGATGTAAACACACCACCATCGGTTGTCAAGCGATGTTGATGGGACAAACACAGACACACAAACATATATATATACGTCTACCAAATCCACTCACAAGGCTTTGGTCGGCCTGAGGCTATAGTAGAAGACACTTGCCCAAGGTGCCACGCAGAGGGAATGAACCCAGAACCATGTGGTTGGTAAGCAAGCTACTTACCACACAGCCACTCAAAAAATTTAAATATTTTGTATATTGTAGAAGTACAACCCATTTATTGCACATAAATTTTAACAGCAAACTCTTATGTGGATCCCAAGAGTCATATAGACCCCATTTGAGAACATTTAAATTAGAGGATGATTTGGCTGTTATTTTTAGCAAGTAAACCAAATGTATTAACTTGAGTTCACTTCTGTTGACATAGGCATTGTAAAACTATTGAGTGTTATGTGTTTTTTAAATTTGTGCTTGTCAGTTGAAATTCTCCCATAAGTCTACAGAAGGTAAATAGGAAATTAGCTACTGTGTTGTGCGCTAGAAAACTGCAGATAAGCTGAGTAAGTACAATAGTGGCAGGATGCAAAATTTATAGCTGAGCATTTTAACTTTGCAACCACAATGTTGCCATACTCAAAAATTCTCTCTCTCTCTCTTTCTCTCTCTCTCTCTTTCTCTCTCACACATACACACACACACATTCTCTCTCTCTCTTTTTAATTAAAGAAACACTATTTTTCTCATTTTCATATTTTCAAAAATCTTTCATGTAAATTTTCATTTTAATATTTTAATTTAAAAAAAAATTATTTATTCATCTATTTATTATTATCATATTTTTTTTTGTTTGTTTTGATTTTCAGATATGGCAACTGAACTGTTTTCAGCTCCTTTCTATTGTTATAACCTCTGCTACAACAAAATTAGACCATATATCAACACAAACATTTCATTAGTAAAACAAAATATTATTAATGTACAGAGGCCATAGTAGATATCATATTTTATATTTTAATCTGTTTTAATTGTTATTTTGATATGCCTCACCTCTCCTTCTAGCCAAAAGTCAAACTTAAAAATTACAATAACAATAACAAACAAGTAAAAAAAAGAAAAGAATTTGAACTTTCTGTGATCATAGACATGTAAGTGAATAATGATGGTGATGATGGTGGTGGTGGTGGTGGTGTAGAAACAAACTAGTTCAATTGATAGATAAACAAATATAGTATTCATTAAGGCCAAAAAAGAGATGGGGAAAAAAAATTTTTTAAAAGGAAAAAAAAAAAAAAATACAAAAGCAAAATCCAGTGGAATAAATGGTGGAAATTGTAACCTTAGAGTAAATTTTAAATAAAATTTGGGAAGATTTAAAACACTAAAATACTAAGAATCAAACAGAATTAGAGGGAAAAAATAACCCATCCCTAAGTCATTGATTTTTAGAACACAAATAAATGAACATAAACAAGAGCAACAAAGATCACATACAGCCAGTACACTTTCAATCAAAACCACTCTGTGAAATAGCAAAACATGCAAGTGGGGACACACACCCTTCCATCAAACTAAACAGTTTAAGGAGTCACAGTTGTAGCATCTACAAGGAAAGATGCAAATAAAAAGAGAGTGCACCTGGGATGAAGCAAGAGGTTAAAAGTGTGAACTGATAAGAAAATATCTATAAAAGATAACAGTAAAATTTACCACAAGGCACGAGGTGGAAGAGAAAAATAAAATCTATGGTACATATAGACAAAAAAAAAGTAAGAACATAAAAACAAACCCATCAGATGTAAGGAAAATAAAAATAATAATAATGAAAATAATGATGATAATAATAATCATAATAATAATAATAATAATAATAATAATAATAATAATAATAATAATAATAATAATAATAATGATGATGATGAAGGCATAAAATAAGATCAAATGAAAAAAAGACCCCAAAATATGGAAAAGAAAGATGAGAAAAAATATTTACAAGCATAAAGTAAAACAAATCTAGAGAAATGTATTTCTTTAATAACTGTGTTTTACACCCCTACACCCACAAATGGTCTATTTTTATCTGTGTAAGAATACCTTCAGCCAACCAATACGTGTATGTGAGT
>NC_068983.1:81187599-81192009 GCF_001194135.2 Octopus bimaculoides
TGGGGTTACTCTAACATAGATAAACATGAACAGATGGAAATGAATATATGTATAATTATCTATGTATATATGAGCATAAATTATATCACACACACACACACACACATATATATATCTAATGTATATAAATAAAATATATATATAGCAACTGTATTGTGCAAGGCCTATTTTTACCATTTAAGAACACACAAAATCTATCGTACTGTCTTTCTACTTGTTTCTGGTGTAAACATTTTCATCACACATCTGCAACATGGTCACTGACACAGTTCTGCTGCAATTGTTGAATTACTGGTTAGTTTTTATAGGCCTTAGGTTTATTTAAAATTTTTAGCTTTTCATTTGTTTATTTTCTTTTTTTGTCCTAGTATCTTCAGACATGGGCCTGCTATAAGGTTTGACATGGGCTATTGTTGAATTTTGTCAGCTTTTTTTTATCTTTACTTAATGCTTGGTAAGTCTGTTTTTAACTTCAGTATAAGCCTCTGATTTTGGATTCTCTCAGGCAGTCAGTTCTTTGTCTCTATTTCATATATATATTGTAATAAATATGTTTTCTTCTCAAAATTCTTATGTCTGTATGCACTTTCACACAGATGGCTACCTCCACACATACCTCTAAACAACTTTCTAGAGCTATGATTTATTTCTGTTATGCTTTTTATAGTCCAATTTCAGTTCATTAATAATTGTTCCATTGGGTTAATTGCTTTCTCTAATGAATGTTGTTGCATATATTCATTTTATTTTGACCAATGAACAAAGTGGTCGAAGGTTTGTTTCTATCATTGTAGACTGATGAAGATAGTTGGTCAAGCATACTGGGAAACAACTTTTCTACCCTGTCATTATTATTTTAATATAGCTTTCAAGTTTACTTGCATAAGATAGTTATGTCTGTAATATGGTGTTATTTCACGTATTTTGACCTTGCAACATTACATTTACAGGGCAGTCTTCCAGATAAAGAATGTTGATTTTTGAGAAAACCAAGTAGAAGTTGTAAAAGATATTCTTTTCTACTCTAGGCACAAGGTCCAAAATTTTTGGGGAGGGGGGGCAGTCAATTAGATCGACCCCAGTATGCAACTGGTATTTAATTTATTGACCTCAAAAGGATGAAAGGCAAAGTTGACCTTGGTGGAATTTGAACTCAGAACGTAAAGACAGACTAAATACCGCTAAGCATTTTGCTTGGCATGTTAATGTTTCTGCCAGCTCACCGCCTTTTGTAAAAGATATTCATTCATGTTACATGAATGTTGACTGAAATGATGGTGATAAAAATCTTGTGAGAGGGGATCAAGAAATGACAAGCAAAGATAATTTGGTGTGAGTAGTTAGTTCAGAATTTAGAAGTATAGAATATCTAAGGATGCTGTAAAACAAACATGTCTAATGTCACAGCACTCTCCACCCCATACAAACATGCAAAGGCAGGCATTAAACCATTGATAATGATGATGATGATAATTTTGATCAGGATGTTAACTAGCAACTTCTTAATTTTTTTGTTACTATTTCAGTGTACAGTTTCCAAAAGAATTTTCATGTTTTTGTCCATGCAAATATGAGGATGAGTGGTTGTTTTTAGAAAGTGGGATATTTGCAAGAAAAACTGAAGTAGGTTTTCTATTTTTTAAATAGAATGCAGTTTCTCACATTAATCTCATAACCTATGAATAGAAAAGTGGTGCCTGTTTTACATGCCTATTGACTGATGTAAACATATTAAATGAATGATGCAAACATATTAAATTGCCTAGCAGAAGGACACATTGAATAAAAAGTGGATCTTAAATCACAAGAGTTATGACAAAAAAAAAAAAAATTCTTTCATTTTATATATCATTTTGATACATTATTTATATATTATCTTAATATGTTTCACAATGTAACGATATATTTTCTATGAATATTCAGTCTAGTAATTATATAAAAAAAGGCATATAGAAATGGTTTTCAATTGTGGTAGGCAAGGCAAAATGGCTGTCAATTTGTTAGAATAAGATTTGAACTTGTGCCATGGCTTCTAATCCTAAGAAAACTGAAGTGTAATCTATGTTTTCCAAGAAAAGTATGCAAAAACCTTTTCTAGCAAATTTTGCAGAGTATAATGACTTTGTCAATTTAATAACTTATTCTATCTACCATTGCTCTCTTATATGTAGGCTTAAATGCAAAATAATACATACAAAAACGCCATACCTAACTATCTGACAAAATCTATACATATAATGATTATAAAATGAACAAATAAGAATGAATATTTTCACCTTGCTTGTCTCTTATTCTTTTCATTCCTAATATATTACTAAGTTGTGTGAATTCTTCATGTCTTTGCTGAATATAGTTAGTATTAGCTATGATGAATGCTCTTTAAATTTTCTTAATCAGTTGCTAGTGCTAGAACTTCATTTTTTGATTAGATCCAACATAACGTCTTTTATTTTTTGCTACAGAAAGTATCTATGTTTTTGTTTTTTAATGCTAAATATTCACCAAATTTTTCAATGACTGCATGATTAAGAAGTTTGCTTCCCACTCATGTGATTTCAGGTTTAGTTACCTTGCACAACACCTTGGGCAGGTGTCTTCTACTACAGCCCTAGGCTTACCAAAGCCTTGTGAGTGGATAAGGTAGATGAAAACTGAAAGAAGCCCATTGTGTGTATGTATGAGTCTCTGTTTGGTTACATCTTCACTTTTCTGAAAACTTCTCAGCTACAAGAAGTGATATTGTTGTCATTTTCCATCAACAACTCATCTGTTGGCTTTGAGCCTCCAAGGACATGTGAAATAAAAGTTCCAATATTTGAAACACAGCTAAGGATTAGTGACACGAAGGACATCTGACTGTAAAACAACATCTCAGGAATATATTCATGAAACCCATGATAGTATGAAAAAATGGAAATTAAAATAAATGAATGATGTCCACAAGCTTTGAAAGTAGTCAGTATATAATCTCTAGAAATTCTTGCCATCTGGTCATAGCTATATTGGTATGAATAAGCACTCAAAAACATGTGTTTTAGTAGGTAATTGCATGCATAATGAGGTATGCATGGTTTTATAAGTACTGTAATACCTTACTTTATGAAGACCCACTTTATGAGACTCCGGGCTTATGAGTTTTATTCTTCAAGCACAAGATCTAAATTTTGAATGAAGAGCAAGAGTTTCTACTACTATAACAAATACTTCAGCATATTACCGAGAAATTTATATAGAGCAGAAAAAAGCTGCTAAGCAAACAACTCTGGACTTGTTTTTAAAAAGAAATCTACAAGACTGTCTATGAATGCTTGTGAATCGGTGATCATGTCTACAACTGATGGTGTACACAAGTCTAGTACAAGTGAAAGTGATTCAGAAAACAATTATAATAATATCTTTTGTTATAAACAATCTTGACATCCTTTTTACTTTACATAAAATATTCTTTACATTCTACTGTTATTTTATTGTCATTTATCTATGAGTATTATAAATTTTATAGGTGAAATATTTTTCTGGGAACGAATTGTAATTTATAACATTGTTACTATGGGAAATTATTGCTCTGCTTTACGAGTTTTTGCTTTACAAGCGGTCTATGGGAACAAATTAACTTGTATATTGAGGCCTTATTCTCTTATGTTTTGCGACAATTTTAACATTGAAGGAAGATTTTGTTTGAATGTGGTAGATTATGTTACTATGCGTTTCTTTCAATTGGTAACACTGATTTGCATGTTTGCCTACATTTCGTGGCATTGAAAGATATTGATTTTTCTTTTATCATCCCCACCTAACCCCATGATCAAAAACAAGGTTAGATGGTAGACACCATTCACTTGTAATGTCTTCTTCATATTCTGGTACATATCATCAAGAGAAATGCTATTTTCAAGCTCCCTCCCCCTCCCACACAAAATTTAATGGTAAGTTATGGCCAAGAATGTGTTGCAAGTAATTCCCTAAATTCAGTCTTCAGTAACATGCTAGAGGTAATACTACTACTACTACTACTACTACTACTACTACTACTAATAATAATAATAATAATGATGGTTTCAAATTTTGCCACAAGGGCAGCTGTTGTGGGGAAGGGATGAGTTGATTACATCACTGGTACTTAATTTATTGACCTCGAAAGGATGAATAGCAAAGTCGACCTCATCGAAATTTGAATCCAGAATATAAAGACAGATGAAATACTGCTAAACATTTTTGCCTGGCATGCTAATGGTTCTGCCAGCTCGCTACCTTAATAATAATAATGATAATAATAAATAATAATAATGATAATAATAATAATAATAATGATAATAATAATAATAATAATGATAATAATAAATAATAATAATGATAATAATAATGATAATAATAATAATAATGATAGTGATAATGATAATAATAATGATA
>NC_068983.1:81192085-81193135 GCF_001194135.2 Octopus bimaculoides
ATAATGATAATAATGATAATAATAATAATAATAATAATAATAATAATAATAATAATAATAATAATCCTACGCAAAACACTTTCAATACAGTAACCATAAGAGCATCACAACAAACCACAGCACATACCCAAGGCACACAGAGCTGCGCTTGGTAGTGAAGTGAAAGCACATTATAAAAATAAAACTACTGAATAATAATAATAATAATAATAATACCGAGTCAAGTTTACCATCAACTAGTAAGAAGTGATGATACCTCTCCTCAGCTCATGAAAGTCTTCCAACCACTTCCCTGTTCCTGTCATTATCATTGTTATCATAAATGCAATTGTCATTGTCATCGTCATAAATAAAATTCTTAATTTAATTTAGCATCTATTCCTTCGTAACTGAGGAGTGATTAAATGTATCTGCCTGGCTACAACTGTCACTGCATATCAACTGTAAAGAGTTGAAAGCAACATTTTGTAAATTGAAACATGGAGAAATAGAAGTTTGGGTTTTATGGCTACAACGACTTTCGTATAATTCTAAACCATTGAGCCAACAAGAGAGACTCTATGTTAGTAATTCGCAGACATTTTTTTTACATATGGATCTCTTTGATTCTTATTTTACTCCTGTGGACCCTAGTAGCCATTCGATGTTTAAAAAATCCTATTATATTTTTATAATCAAATAGACGCAGGAGTGGCTGTGTGGTAAGTAGCTTGCTTACCATCCACATGATTCCGGATTCAGTCCCACTGAGTGGCACCTTGGGCAAGTGTCTTCTACTATAGCCTCGGGCCGACCAAAGCCTTGTGAGTGGATTTGGTAGATGGAAACTGAAAGAAGCCCGTCGTGTATATGTATATATATATATAAAAATGTGTGTGTGTTTGTGTGTCTGTGTTTGTCCCCCCAAAATTGCTTGACAACCGATGCTGGTACGTTTACATCCCCCGTAACTTAGCAGTTAGGCAAAAGGAGACCGATAGAATAAGTACTAGGCTTATAAAGAATAAGTCCTGGGGTCGATTTGCTCGACTAAAGGCGGTGCTACAGCAT
>NC_068983.1:81193145-81194792 GCF_001194135.2 Octopus bimaculoides
GATTTGCTCGACTAAAGGCGGTGCTACAGCATGGCCACAGTCAAATGACTGAAACAAGTAAAAGAGTAAAAGAGTATTATTAGGAATTGAATTTTTTTTATATACTATCTGTTTCATTCATTAGACTGCGGCCATGCTGGAGTACTACCTTGAATTTTTAGTTGAATGAATTGGCCCCACTACTTATATTTTAAGCCTGGTCTTATTCTATTGGTCTCTTTTGCCAAACCACTAAGTTGCAGGGACGTAAAGACACCAACACCAGTTGTGAAGTGGTGACGGGGGAACAAACACAGACACAAAGACAAACATACACAGATACATGTACATAGTGAGTTCAAACAAGAAAAACGGCAAAAAAAAACAACAAAAAACAACAACGTGAGGACGTGATACAGATATTGTGTTACTGGATGTTCAGGAAAGGAAAGAAAGAGAATTTGATGTTTTGAGCGAAGCTCTTCGTCGGAAATATAGGAAAGTCCAAAGAAGGGAAGACGGAGGAAGAAAAAATCGCCAACGATATACATGAGGTTACATTGTACAAGGTACTTCTTTCAGCTTCCGCCTACCAAATCCACTCATAAGGTTTTGGTCAGCTCGAGGGTATAGTAGAAGACACTTGCCCAAGACACTGCATGGGACTGAACCCAGAACCATGTGATTGGGAAGCAAGCTTCTTACCACAAAGCTGCTAAAAAAATTATCAAAATATTTTGTGTATCGAAGAAGTATGACCAATTTATTGCAGATAAGTTTTAACTACAAAATCTTATTTGGTCCCCCCAAAGACCATGTGGAACCTAATTGAGAACCACTCTATGAAATAGCTTAACCTGTTAAAGATAGCAGCCTCATCTCCCTTAAATCACACTCTGTCATCTTAAAAGAGAAAGGACACATTGGACCATGTTTATGTAAGTATACAAAAATATGGGATAGTTATGACTGGAAAGCTTTTGATCATAGGCCTGCTCAGTTCAGGCTGACCTGGGGTTAAACAACAACAACAAGTCACGTCCGCAGTACATAGAGATTAGGACAGAAAACTGCACTCGAGTGCATAACATAAATATTAGGGAGTCAGATGAGGAATTTTAGAATATTCAAGTCCTATTTGTTAATTTGAGCAGAAAAGGTTTTGGAATTGGAAAGTCGTAACAAATGTTATCCAGTAGTGCTAACTAATCTTTACCATAAAATTTAAATTTAGCAGCAACATGCATGATGATGATGATGTGAGTGATGATGACAATAATGATGGCAGTAATAGTGGCAATGTTCCACAAATACTTGAAAAATTAGAGAAGTTAATAATAAACTAATTTGAAATAATCAGTGCGAAGCACTTTTGAGTTATCTCAATAGGATTCTCTAATTCATTCGCCTCTCGTCTTTTTCTTTCTTCCTTACCTGATTTCTGTTTTATTGCATCTCTTAACACATTTTACCTATTCCTTCTTTCCACCATCTCTGTCTGTTAATAATTTTTACCCCACCCCCACCCCCATCTCTTTCAACGCACTCTTTATATTTCATATGCCATTTCCAACCTCTGCTGTACAATCTGCTTTACCCACACTTTTCCTTTCTCTCTCTCTCTCTCTCTCTCTCTCTCTCTCTCTCTCTCTCTCTCTCTCTCTCTCT